>NC_080083.1:43196011-43439203 GCF_949987535.1 Balaenoptera acutorostrata
TAACCTGTTTAGGCACCCGTGGGGTGTCCAGGGTCCTGGTTTTACCCTCTTAGGTTCAGGAAATTGGGGGTCACAAAGGAAACTTCCCTCCAAAGCAGCCACGACCCTTTGCCAGCCACAGCCATAAACCATCATCAAAGACTGTCCTCTGAGCCCAACCAACTTTTCTACGGCACCCGATGGGTTTTAAAACACTTTTACTTCTGGCCTGGTTTGACTCTCCTCGTATCCGTGTGAAGCAGGCAGGGCAGACTGATGCTCTGTACTGTCCCAGTGAGGACCCTGAGGATGCCTGGGAGGAAATGATGTGCTCAGCGTCACAGGGCAGATCATCAGCAGAGCCAGGGTTTGAACCTAGGTCTCCTGTCCCGAAATTCTGGGTGCCTGCACTTGACCTTGGTTGTATGGGGGAAGCAGTGGGACAAGGGCATGGGATTTGGGGTCCGAGATCCCTGGTTTCAGATCCAAGATCTGTTACTCACTGCCTGTTCATCTCAAGCAAGCTTTCCCTCCCTCTTTCTTTCTTTATTTTTCTCCCTCCCCCCCTCCCTTCTTTCTTTCTCTCTCTCTCTTCCTTCCTTCCCCTCCTCCCTCCCTCCCTCCCTCCTTTCTTCCTCTTTCTTTCTCTCTTTCTTTCTTTCTTTCTTTTTCTTTCTTTCTTTCTCTTTCTTTCCTTCCTTCTTTCTTTCTTTCTTTCTTTCTTTCTCTTTCTTTCTCTCTCTCTCTCTTTCTCTCTCTCTCTTTCTTCCTTCCTTCCTTCCTTCCTTCCCTTCCTTCCTTCCTTCCTTCCTTCCTTCCTTCCTTCTTTCTTTCTTTCTTTCTCTTTTTCTCTCTCTCTTTCTCTCTCTTTCTTCCTTCCTTCCTTCCTTCTTTCTTTCTCTTTCTTTCTTTCTTTCTTTCTTTCTTTCTTTCTTTCTTTCTTTCTTTCTTTCTCTCTTTCTCTCTCTCTCTCTCTCTCTCTCTCTCTCTCTCTCTCTCTCTCTCTTCTCTCTTTCTTTCACTTCTTTCTACCATTCTCACCTTCACTCTCCACACTGGTAAAATGGAAATAATATTGAACACCTCTCAGGATTGTTGTGAGGTGTGAATGAAATAACTACGAGCCTGGCACATGATGAGTGCTCCATGAATTTTAGTTCCCTTTGCTCCCTTCTTACCATCCCAGTGGCCCAGGCAGAGGTGAGCAGCTATGAGGGGGGGGGGTTGGGGTAGTGGACAGAGGTGACAAATAACTGGTTCCTCGGGGAAATCATGCAGAGAGGGCAGGTACCAAATGTCATTTGTGAGGTCACTCCTGATTCATGGGATCTGGTGCAAGAACTTTGAGGAGGCAATAAAATTCATATTCTGCTAGCAAATGACAACAGCTGAGAGTCCTGACTTAGCAAACTAATTTTTTTTTTCTTTTTATAAGGCAAGGAATTTGGATGGGTAGCAAAAAATCACATTCTAATGAGACTAATTTCCTGGAATAGGAATAACATGGCAACACCCCACGGAAAGTGTATATAAATGCCCCAGAGAGGCCATGAGACTCAGAACCTGAGCTCCTTGCTAAGCTGCAAACTTCTCTGCTAGCATCATGGCCAGCCAGCTCTGCTCTCCGATCTTCTCCTCTGGGTCCATCAAAGGCCTCTGTGGTACCACAGGTGGCGTCTCTCGGGTGTCCTGTGTCCGCTCTGTGGGCTCCTGCAGAGTCTCTGGCCTTTCTGGTGTTGGGGGGTCAGCCTCCTCTGTCAGGCTGGGCCTCTCCGGCCTTGGGAGCTGCTTGCCTCGTTCCTGCCTGTCCTCTGGGTACCACTCCTCCTGCTTTACCGGGAGCGGGGGCTGGTCCTGCGAGGGCTCCTTCAATGGCAACGAGAAGGAGACCATGCAGTTCCTGAACGACCGGCTGGCCAGCTACCTGGAGAAGGTGCGCCAGCTGGAGCGGGAGAACGCGGAGCTGGAGAGCCGCATCCGGGAGCGGAGCCAGCAACAAGACCCCCTTGTGTGCCCCAACTACCAGTCCTACTTCCGGACCATCGAGGAGCTCCAGCAGAAGGTAACTGGGACCTGGCCCCTCTCCAGCCCAGCAGCCCAAACCCTGGGAGGGGTCTGTCTTGTCCCACTACAGATGGGACTGTAGCTCTTAGGGGATTCTCTCTCCTATCAGGGCCAGCTTTTCTCTCTAGGGTCTTGGTTTCTTGGGGGGACCCAGACCTCTCTGCTGCTTGTAACCTCCCCTCCAATCCAGCCATTTCTCCAGCCAGCCATTCCTCCCCTCCCTCCGCTGTCTCAGCTATAGATAGAGCAGTCGCATGCACCAAGCCCCTACTGGACACAAGCCCTGGGGCTGACAGCTTCCCATCCTTTCGCTTGTTTATTCCTCATCTTATAGAGATGGATATTACTGGATCCATCTAACAGATGCGGAAGTTGAATTTTAGGGAGGTTCAGCAACTTGCCCAAGATCCCATAGCCTGTTGGTGTTGGATGCAGAACCTGAATCCAGGTCGGCCTGGTTCTCTCCACTCGCCTCTCCACTCACCCACTGGGCCACTTTGGGGCTGCGGATGTCAGGACTGATGGCCACTGACATCCCTGTGATGCCCCTCCCGGGACTGATTCTCCTTCTACACCTGGGCTCAGAATGTTCAGGGCTGGAAATGCCAAAGGTGCTGGTGGTACTTAGAAGCATGGCATCCGAAAGATGGGCTGTCCCCTCCCCACCTGTCCCCACACTGCTGGGCCTTCCCCAGCTCATGGGACACCCCCTGTTCCCCAGATCCTGCTGACCAAGGCTGACAATGCCAGGCTGGTCCTGCAAATTGACAATGCTAAGCTGGCTGCTGACGACTTCCGAACCAAGTGAGTGGCCTGATCTAGGAAGGTTTCTGTGCTGCTCCCTTGCCTCTGTCCCCCGCCTCTGAGAGCTGGTGAGTGGGAGTGAGGCCCGATGGAGCTGTAGGTGGGAAATGTGCAATCGATCCTGGATCCCTTTCGGGTCAAGGGAAAGGACCACAGTGATGCTGACCCCAAATCAGCCACTGCAGCTGGTCAGCAGGGCAGTGGGCCCTGCCTGTGCATGGCTGCTTTGCTGCAGACTCGGCAGGGTTCTGTGCGTGCAGGTACGAGACGGAGCTGGGCATGCGGCAGCTGGTGGAGGCTGACACCAATGGACTGCGCCGGATCCTGGACGAACTGGCTCTGTGCAAGGCCGACCTGGAGATGCAGGTGGAGTCCCTGAAGGAGGAGCTGATGTGCCTCAAGAAGAACCACGAGGAGGTGAGGTTGATGCCACGCACCCTCTCGATGTTTCCCATCCAGCAGGGAGCCACTGCTGACCCTTGGGTGTAACAACTATGACAGCCACCTCCACAGTAACCCCAGCTGACATTTACTGATGGCCCACTGTGTGCCAGGAACTATACGAAGCACTTTGCATTTCATTCTCACTTCATGTCAACCTCACAATCATCCCAGGAGGTATATACTATTACAAGCTCCATTTTACAGATGAGAAAACTGAGGCACAGAGAGGTTAAGTCACTAGCCTAATGTCACACAGATCCCAGACTCCTGCCCATGACACTAAATCTCCATTTGGAGGGTAGTGCCTGATAATGATTCTATTTGCCTGGTGTTTGCATCGTCTCACTTTACTCTCCCAAATCCTCTGAGGAGGCAGGTAGAGGTGCACAAGGAGGCTGAAGCTCAGAGAGCTTAAGTATCCTGTTTAATGTCACACAGCTGGCAACTGAAGGAGGAGGGTTTTTAGCCAGGTCAGTCGAACCCTCATCCAGCATCTTTTTCACAGCCTTATGCCATCTTGCCTCCTCTCTGCAGGAAGTCAACACACTTCGATGCCAACTTGGGGACCGGCTGAATGTGGAGGTGGATGCCGCCCCCCCAGTGGATCTCAACAAGATCCTGGATGAGATGAGATGCCAGTATGAGGCCCTGGTGGAAAATAACCGCAGAGACGTGGAGGCCTGGTTCAACACCCAGGTGGGGCCGGGCCAGCCCAGGACAAGCTTCAGGGGAGGGGTCACCCTTGACAGTAGCTTCACTTGCTCTGACCATGTTCTGGGTCCTCTCATGCTTTTCAGACTGACGAGCTGAACCAGCAAGTGGTGTCCAGCTCGGAGCAGCTGCAGTGCTGCCAGACAGAGATCATTGAGCTGAGACGCACGGTCAATGCCCTGGAAATCGAGCTGCAGGCCCAGCACAGCATGGTGAGTGGCCCCGGCCTGAGTGGCTGGCCAAGCTCGTGGCAGGCACCCTGATCCACCAGCCTCAGGTTATCACGGGGTGTGATCACAAATGGTACCCAGATACCCAGGGCTGTGGGTCTCTGGGTGGGATTCCCTCCTGTTGGGAGTGCTTCCTCTTTCCCATTGCAGCGGAATTCCCTGGAATCCACCCTGGCGGAGACCGAGGCCCGCTACAGCTCCCAGCTGGCTCAGATACAGGGCCTGATCGGCAACGTGGAGGCTCAGCTGTCCGAGATCCGCTGTGACCTGGAGCGGCAGAGCCAGGAGTACCAGGTCCTCCTGGACGTCAAGGCCCGCCTGGAGTCGGAGATCACCACCTACCGCTGCCTGCTGGAGGGAGAAGACTGCAAGTGAGTGGGTTCTGGAGGTCCCGGCTTGTGGAAAGGGCTCACCTGGGCCCAACCCTCAGTGCCGCGGTGAGCGCGTCAGTCCTAGAGTGGTTATTGCACAGATGAAGGGAGATTGATCAAAGCATCTTCAGAGAGAGTCCTTCCAGCCCTGGGCTTTGGGCTTTTGCAGGGGGACAAGTCGGCCCCATTCATGGTACTTCTCCAACCATTGTTTTTGGCTGGGACTTTCTGGTCTTCATCCCTGCAGCCCTTGGGGATTTCAGAGGGACTGTCTGAGCCATTTGTCATTGTCACCCACCCGTCTCACTTGACCCCTGTTTACATTTAACGCGAATGTCAGTCCAATGGCCGATGCCAAACACCCTGATATGATCTCGTTTCCTCAGGCTGCCTACCCACCCTTGTGCCATGGAATGCAAGCCTGCAGTTAGAGTTCCTTACATCTCAAGTGTGCCCTGCGCCCCGGCCCCCCAGCTCAGCACCCAGATCCGTACCATCAAGGAGGAGATCAGAGACGGGAAAGTCATTTCCAGCAGGGAGCACGTGCAGCCGCTGTAACCAGCTGCCCGGCTCAAGGGGCAGGCCCTGGCCCACAGGAAGGAGGATACCCCCCTGGGTCCCAGCTCTAAAAGACCCCCCCCCCTTCCCTAGAGGCACTCCCCGCTCAGCAGATTTTTCTACCAAAAATATTTCTTGGATTGTGTTTCTGACTTTTACTGCTTCTATGCCGTGTAAAGCTAGGTTTCCCTGGAAATTTACCCAATAAAGTGTGTTCTCTTGGCAAAGCAAACTTGCCTCTGTCGATCTTCTGTGGTTAGTTACTGGGGGTATTTGATCTGGGCTTGCTGCGAAGGTGTGGATTTTGGTTTCAGGTCTGTCTCCTCTGGCTCTGAGTGGTAGGACGTGACAGAATGATTCAAAATATTTCATAACAGGGATACCTGAGGGCCTGGTCCATGAGAACAGACGCTGACCTAATCCGATGGCTGCTGGCCATAACTTACAGGCTTGGCTCTGCCCATGGGGACCACCTGGGGCGGCCGCAGGAGAGGCAAAGGCTCCCAAGCCGTCCTCCTAGGTAGCCCTGCCTGGTCTGGTGGTTCTCTCTTCCCTTCAGTTTCTCCTCCCTTGTCCAGCTCCTGTCACCTCGCTGGCCACCTCCAGGCCTGGCACTGTGGGCATTTTAGGAGTGGTGGTGCCACCCAGAGAGGCAAACGCCAAGCAGCCAGCCTAGGCCAACCGCTCCAGGGAGGGGAGTTGTGTGAGCTGGGAGATGCAGGTGGGAAGGCTGGGTGAACCCAAGTCCCGAACACTGGACACAGGGCTGAAGTGAAGGGCGGCAGGGACAGTGAAGTGGGGAAGGGGGAGGGGACAGCCAGACCTCACTGTGGAGCAGAGTTCAGAGTGCCCCAGATTCCACTGGCTGAGCCATGCTCATCTGGGCATGGCTCAGCCTGGACGCCCCTCTGATCAGAGAAGCATGGGCTGTGAGAAGTCTGAGGGCCCCATGCCTCCTTTGTCCCCCTGCCTCATTCTTCAGTTGAGAATATAGGCCCAGAGAGGGCAGTGACTTGCCCCAGGCCTCACAGTGGTGAGTGGCGGGGACGAGGCCATCGCTCAGCTCTTCTGACTCTAACTCGGGCACCCTTCCCAGCGCACAGATTCTCTGTCTCTGTCTCTCCCCGACCCCCTTCCCTCTTTTCTCTACCTCTGGGCTCTTAACTTGAGTCCAAGACCCGCGGGAAAGACCTGGTTCTGTCTGTGTCACCAGGTAGTTGGTGCTAAACAGGAATCTTCAACCTGCTTGACAAGCCAGAGGTGCAGCGAACACATCTTGGACCTTAGGGGAAGAAGCGCTCGGGCGAGCTGGAGCAGCTGGTGCTGAGTCTGGCTGTGCACCCTAACCACGTCACGTGACCTCTCTGGTCCAGCTGGTGCATCTGTAAAATGGGGCTGGGGGAGGCTCCAATGTGTGCACAGTGCCCGGAAGTGGTAGCTATGAGCGCTGGTATTAAATGAAGCGTCGCTGGGCGGAGAGTGGGGAATGGGAAGGCCCAGCTCTTTGCTTGGTTACACGGCAGGACGCTGTCGGGGCCAACACTGCCCGCCAGCCGCACCCTCAGAGCTGAACCCAAAGGGCTCAACCTCAGACCTGCTTGGCTTTGGGGCAAGAGGCCGGGCAGCAGGGCCAGTCCACGTGGTCTCAGCCCTGCCCTGCCGCTCTCTGTGCTCCGCACTCCTGCTCTGGGGTCTGAGGTCTGCAACTCCGTTTCTGGCAGAGGTTCAGACGAGAGGTGGGCGGCCGGGCATGCGCAGAGCGCACCACACCCCAGTGCGCTGCTCCACAGAAATAGGCAGGGGTTGGGCAGTGGGTTGAGCCTCTCTTCTGGCCACCGCTCCAGCTGCCTGCCTCCTGCGTGGAAACAGCAGACAGATGGTGCCGGCTTGTGACCTGACAATCACGCTGTCAACTCCTCGAACCACGCAGCGTGTTCCCTGTTTACGTGCATTCTACAGTGTGCAGAGTGCATGCACAGCCTCATCCCATGCATTCAAACAGCCTGTGTGTGGTAGGTGCTTTATTTATGCAGCTTTCTCTACCTTTTTATCCAGTTGTTCAGAGCATCTGCGTTGGTTAAGGAAACCCTGCTCTTTTTTTTTTTTTTTAACATCTTTATTGGAGTATAATTGCTTTACAATGTTGTGTTAGTTTCTGCTGTATAACAAAGTGAATCAGCTATATGCACGCGTACATCCCCATATCCCCTCCCTCTTGCATCTCCCTCGCACCCTCCCTATCCCACCCCTCTAGGTGGTCACAAAGCACCGAGCTGATCTCCCTGTGCTATACAGCTGCTTCTCACTAGCTAACCATTTCACATTTGGTAGTGTATATATGTCAATGTCACTCTCTCACTTCGACCCAGCTTACACTTCCCCCTCCCTGTGTCCTCACGTCCATTCTCTACGTCTGTGTCTTTATTCCTGTCCTGCCCGTAGGTTCATCAGAAACATTTTTTTTTCTTAGATTCCATATATATGTGTTAGCATACGGTATTTGTTTATCTCTTTCTGATTTACTTCACTCTGTATGACAGACTCTAGGTCCATCCACCTCACAACAAATAACTCAATCTCGTTTCTTTTTATGGCTGAGTAATATTCCATTGTATATATGTGCCACATCTTCTTTATCCATTCATCTGTCGATGGACACTGAGGTTGCTTCCATGTCCTGTCTATTGTAAATAGAGTGGCAATGAGCATTGTGGTACATGACTCTTTTTGAATTAAAGTTTTCTCAGGGTATATGCCCAGTAGTGGGATTGCTGGGTCATATGGTAGTTCTATTTTTAGTTTTTTAAGGAACCTCCATACTGTTCTCCATAGTGGCTGTATCAATTTACATTCCCACCAACAGTGCAGGAGGGTTCCCTTTTCTCCACACCCTCTCCAGCATTTATTGTTTGTAGATTTTTTTGATGATGGCCCTTCTGACTGGTGTGGGGTGATACCTCTTGTAGTTTTGATTTGCATTTCTCTAATGATTAGTGATGTTGAGCATCTTTTCATGTGTTTGTGGGCACTCTGTATATCTTCTTTGGAGAAATGTCTATTTAGGTCTTCTGCTCATTTTTGGATTGGGTTGTTAGTTTCTTTGATATTAAGCTGCATGAGCTGCCTGTATATTTTGGAGATTAATCCTTTGTCAGTTGCTTTGTTTGCAAATATTTTCTCCCATTCTGAGGGTTGTCTTTTCGTCTTCTTTATGGTTTCCTTTGCTGTGCAAAAGCTTTTAAGTTTCATTAGGTCCCATTTGTTTCTTTTTGTTTTTATTTCCATTTCTCTAGGAGGTGGGTCAAAAAGGATCTTGCTGTGATTTATGTCATAGAATGTTCTGCCTATGTTTTCCTCCAAGAGTTTGATAGTGTCTGACCTTACATTTAGGTCTTTAATCCATTTTGAGTTTATTTTTGTGTATGGTGTTAGGGAGTGTTCTAATTTCACTCTTTTACATGTAGCTGTCCAGTTTTCCCAGCACCACTTACTGACGAGGCTGTCTTTTCTCCATTGTATATTCTTGCCTCCTTTACCAAAAATAAGGTGACCATATGTGCATGGGTTTATCTCTGGGCTTTCTATCCTGTTCCATTGATCTATATTTCTGTTTTTTTGTGCCAGTACCATACTGTCTTGATCACTGTAGCTTTGTAGTATAGTCTGAAGTCACAGAGACTGATTCTTTCAGTTCTGTTTTTCTTTCTCAAGATTGCTTTGGCTATTCAGGGTCTTTTGTGTTTCCATACAAATTGTGCAATTTTTTGTTCTAGTTTTGTGAAAAATGCCATTGTTAGTTTGATAGGGATTGCACTGTATCTGTAGACTGTTTTGGGTAGTATAGTCATTTTCACGATGTTGATTCTTCCACTCCAAGAACACGGTACATCTCTCCATCTGTTTGTATCATCTTTAATTTCTTTCATCAGTGTCTTATAGTTTTCTGCATACAGGTCTTTTTTTTTTTTTAAACATCTTTATTGGAGTATAATTGCTTTACAATGGTGTGTTAGTTTCTGCTTTATAACAAAGTGAACCAGTTATACATATACATATGTCCCCATATCTCTTCCCTCTTGCGTCTCCCTTCCTCCCACCCTCCCTATCCCACCCTGCTAGGTGGTCACAAAGCACCAACCTGATCTCCCTGTGTTATGCGGCTGCTTCCCACTAGCTATCTATTTTATGTTTGGTACTGTATATATGTCCATGCCACTCTCTCACTTTGCCTTAGCTTACCCTTCCCCCTCCCCGTATCCTCAAGTCCATTCTCTAGTAGGTCTGCATCTTTATATCCGTCTTGCCCCTAGGTTCTTCTGACCATTTTTTTTCTTTTTTTTTTTTTTAGATTCCATATATATGTGTTAGCATATGGTATTTGTTTTTCTCTTTCTGAGTTATTTCACTCTGTATGACAGTCTCTAGGTCCATCCACCTCACTACAAATAACTCAGTTTCATTCCTTTTTATGGCTGAGTAATATTCCACTGTATATATGTGCCACATCTTCTTTATCCATTCATCTGTTGATGGACACTTAGGTTGCTTCCATGTCCTGGCTATTGTAAATAGAGCTGCAATGAACATTTCAAGTTCTGTACATTTTTAAAAGACATAATGCTACTGAATACTTAATAGACTACAGCACAGTGTAGACATAACTTTTATATGCACTGGGAAACCTAAAAATTTGTGTGACTCGCTTTAGTGCAATATTTGCTTGATTGCCACGGTCTGGAACTGAACCTGCAATATCTCCAAGGTATAATTATATCTTATATTTTTAGGGTAAGGATTAAAATGGGCAATTTAATGCCAAGCATCCAGCACAGTACCTGGTACTAGTACACATTCAAAAAGTGCTGGCGGTGATTCTGAAGGCTGTTCTGATGAGTCTCATTCCATGTGGTTGGTATTTGCATCACCCATCCTTCTGTTCTCTCTAAACAGTTAATACAGACAAAACAACTGGAATTTATGGTTATTGCAGGAAATCAAACTGAGAGATGATTTAATCTAACCCTTTCAATTTGCAGGAGGGAACTGAAGCCCAGAGAGGTAGAGTGACTTTCCCAAGGTCACACAGCTAGTTAGAAGGTAGCATCTCTTTTTTGACTTTTCTTAAGCAACACATTTCAGGGAATAGGGCTGTGTGGCATTTTTCCTTCCATGCCCCTTCACCAAGTCTTCTAGAAATATATGAAAAATAAGAAAAGTACTTATACTTCAATATTATATCGAGAAGATGCGTAAATAAAAAGTGGCTATATAACACACCCATATTAAACATGAAGTGTGTGAGCCCACAAATATTACAGGCAGGACTAAAAACCACTGGTCTCACCTGCTGCTTTCTTAGGAAGTGCCCAAGGGCTTCTAGAATCAGAGACACTTGCTCCTGGTCTCCTGGCTTTGCTCATCCCAGGGCTGCAGTGTCACTTCTCAAGGGAGCTGATTCACTCTGCTCCTGTCTCTGGGGTCCCAGGGTGAGCTCCCCCATTGCAGAAAGTGAGGGCAGAGCCAGTTCCAGCTTGTTCAACAAACAATAATCGAACTCTCTGTACGTGGAGCAGTGAGAAACGAAGGGGAGGATCCAGAGATGGTCCAGATAGAGCGTCTGCTCACAGAGGTGTCCATGACATTGACTTCCTTCCCCAAGATTGGGGTCCTCACCTCTCTCTTTCTCAGTAGCATCCAGCTGAAAGGAAGTCCCTGATTCTTAGGCTGTGCTGAGTTTGTTCTCTCCTCCCTAATATTATTTTCTTCCCCTGGGAGGAAGATTATGCATGTTAATAAGACTCAGAGGCTCTTTTTCTTTCCTCCCTGGATTTACACCACTGCCAGTATCGGTGCAGCTTCTGTCACCCACACATTTCCTCCTTAAGGGGCCGGGCCTCCTCTTCCCACAGGGAATGCTCTCATTAAAAGGAGGGGTCGCTGCCCCACAGAACTGTGGCCTCTCTCAGGGCCAGAGCAGGTGGGGCCGCAGGGGACAATGTCACTGGCAGCACAGGGCCAGGCCTGGCAGCTCCACCCTAGTAATGAGGGCCCGGGCCTGGAGCTGGTCCTTTGAAGATGTATCCTGAAGCTCTCGCCCGGTGATCAATGACGGGAGCCCAGAGTCCTGCCTTAGCCAAGTGACAAGCTTGGCCTCTTTCATGAGGAAAGGAACTCCTTATTGGAAACCAAATGACAAATGAATTAGCAGCTTCCTCTGGGACTGATGATCTTCTAGCATAAGCCCCCTGACTCCAAGGGTATAAAAAGGCCCGAGCAGAATGGGGCTGGCAGACACCGGCAATTCAGGTAGCTGCAGCCTCTCCCACACGACGTCTAATTGCTCCTCAGCCTCCGTCAAGAGCTGCCCCCAGTCCTCCTCTGTCTGCTCCAGCAGCTGCCGGCCAGAGCTGTGCCTGGGTTACGTCTGCCAGCCTGGGATGTGCATGCCCTCTGTCTGCGCGCCCACCCCCTACCGGCCAGCCACCTGCCTCTCCAAGGCCCACCTAGCCAGCTCCTGCCAGCCCAGCAGCTGCCGCCCGACCAGCAGAATCTCCAGCTCCATGGGTTCCTACAGCCCGTACTTTGAGGGCTCCTTCAATGGCAACGAGAAGGAGACCATGCAGCTCCTGAACAACCACCTGGCCAGCTACCTGGAGAGGGTGCAGCGGCTGGAACGAGACAACGCACAGCTGGAGAGCCGCATCCGGGACGCCTCCCAGTCTCAAGCGCCTGCCTTGGGTCCTGACTAGCAGTCTTATTTCAAGACCATCGAGGAGCTCCAGCAGAAGGTGAGGGCAAGCGGTAAACAGACTCCCTGGGAAGGCGACCCAAAGAGCTGGCCTTCCAGGTTTGAGTCTCACTCATTTCTTAAGCTACGTTCAGGGAAAAGAAACTTCCTTAGGGCGCAGGATTATCTCATAATTTGAGTGCTCAGCCAGAGCCCTTCACGTGGAAAGAGGCCTGGGATCTAGTCTCAGTTCTGTCATGGATTCATTGCATGACTCTAGGAGGTCCCTTCCCTGGGCCTCAGTTTCCTCATCTGGAAAATGGGGATAATAAGGGTCCTTATGTCAAAAAGTTTCCATGGGTTAATACAGCTGGGTTAGCCCAGCCCTTGGTACGTGGTGAGTTTTCAGTAAACGTGAGTGCTTGTTGAGGACCCTTCTAACCGTCACGTCTAACAAAGTTTTTCCTCCCAAGTTGCTCATTGCATTCAAAATGGGGCATTCAGATTTATGAAGACCCAGGTGCCTGAAAAATAAACCTCACGTTTTCTGAGGACTAGCAGTTCACTGAATAGTCCTCAGAGTTCCAGAGGCTTCGGCAGGGATGGCTGCAGGATTACTGGTTCTCCTCACTTGGGTTCTTTTTCCTTCTTCTTGTCCTGGACCGACCCCCTCTGTGTGCTGTGGCCCGCAGGTTCTGTAAACCAAGGCAGAGAACGCCAGGATGATCGTGAACGTCGACAATGCCAAGCTGGCTGCCGACGACTTCAGGACCAAGTGAGTTTGGCCAGGGGACGGAGGAGCCCTGTCTCCTGGCACATGCTTGGGGGCAGCTTCCTGTTAGTTTCATAGACAGTTGGAAAAGCGCCAGTGGCTCAAGGTCTTCCCTGGGGTTGGCACTCAGTTTCACCCCTCAGTCGCTGACCCTGTCCTGGCACAGGTACGAGATGGAGCTGGCCATGCGGCAGCTGGTGGAGGCCGACACCAGTAGCCTGTGCAGGGTGTTGGACGAGCTGACCCTGTGCAAGGCCGACCTGGAGACGCAGGTGGAGTCCCTGAAGGAGGAGCTGATGTGTCTCAAGTAGAACCACGAGGAGGTGAGGCCTGAAGTCCAACTGAGGTGGTCCTGGGGAGCCCAGTGGGAAGAACGTGCGATTTGGGGGTGGGGAGTCCTGGGTTGAAATTCCCAGGCTGGCCACAGATTGTATATGTAACTTTGCCCAATTTATTTAACCTTTCTGTAACCTTTCCTTTATGTTCTCATCTGTAAAATGGGGCTAACTCTATCAACAAGGCTGCTGTGAGAATTCAATGAAGTCACAGGTCTTAAACACCTGTCCTTTGGTTGGTGCTTGGAAATGCTAACGACCTTCCCTTCTGCATTTCCTGGAGTGGCGTGACTGCCAAGTGCTTGTGGTGACTTGTTTTTCTCATGAGAGCTGCATACCAGGGGTAGAGTGGCCCACTAGGGCTGGAGGGGGTTGTTTTCCAGAACCAACACGGAATGGCCCATCCGTCTCTGCTAGGCTGGACTGCGGGGGGTGGCCCCCATCTCTTCTAAGGGAGAGGTGCACTGCAGTGGTTTTCTTCTTTTTTTCTCTCCCCATCCTTGTTCCCCTTCCTCTCTTCTGTTTGCATATAATACACTTAATCCAAAAGCCACAGGTCGACCCTCTGCTTTCTGATTTTTCCTCATCTCCTGTAGGTCCTTGGAGGGGAACCCCTCCACCCTGGGCACCTGTATGCTGTAAAGCCCACCTGAGCTCTGGTGTTTTTTACCTCCTTCCCTGGGTTGACACTCAACCTCTCAACTTGGGATTTAAGAGCACAAGCACCTCTGAATCCTGGCTGGGCTTCCTTAGGCTGAAGTGTAAAGTAACAATGCTACCACATACTCAGTGAGTGCCCCAAGGCACCTGACTCACCCCATCTAAATCAGAGAACCAGGAACTGCCCCTGGAGGCCACTAATGAGGAGTTATCGCTTGGTACCGCCAGCCTCAGCAACAGCTTTCTCTTCTTGGCAGCCAAGCCTGGGAGGCGCCTGCTCTAACTTGGGCCTTGAACCAAGTAAAGCCAGGCCCCTGCTGCTCTCCTTCCCCGATGAACGCAGGCTGGGAGGGTGGCCGGGGACACAGGGCACAGTTGTCCCATTTTAGTCCAAATGGACCAGACAAGCCCTGATGTTGCTCCTGGCTTCTGCCAAAGCTATAGGAAGCCTCTCCCATCACAGGGGGGTCCGGGTGGAGCCGAAAGGCCCTTGGGATGCTGCAGTCCTCACAGGGCCCCTCTGAGGCAGAGATCTTTAGCATCCTTTGCTCCATCTTTTCACATCTCCTCGGGGAGGTGATCTAGGATCTCACGACTTCACACTTGCCTGGTGTTCTTGTGTCTTTTCGGGAAGTCGATGCCCTCCGATGCCAGCGTGGGGACCGCCTTAACGTTGAAGTGGACGCCGCAACCCCCGTGGACCTGAGCAGGGTTCCGGAAGAGATGTGGTGTCGGTACGGGGCCCTGGTGGAGAACCATCGCAGGGACGCGGAGGGATGGTTTACCCGGGCAGGCGGGCCTCTCGCAGGGCGCTGGCCTCCCCAGGATCCCTGAGAGGCACCCCCAGCCTTCTCCTGTTTCCCCCATTGCAGATGGAAGAACTTAACCAGCAGGGAGCCATGAGCTCTGAGCGGCTTCAGAGCTACCAGTCAGACATCAGTGATCTGAGACGAACGGTCAACACGCTGGCGATCGAGCTGCAGGCCCAACACAGCCTGGTGAATGCGCCTGTGGGCACCTCTCTCCCAGCTCTGGATCTCAGGCAGCACTGAATGTAGGTGCAGGCAACCAGGAAGGAGGAGGGGGAAGAGGAAGAGGGGGGAGGAGGGGGACGGCGAGGGGGAGGAGGATGCAGCAGGGGGCGGAGGAGGAGGGGGAGGAGGTCCAGATTTAGCCACCACCATTGCTTGCCCAGCCGACCTCTCCTGCGGGGAGGTTTCTCCCAGGACCCAGCTCAGAGATAAAAGGGCCATGTTTCAAGTCTGATGTGGGTTAGGTGGCCCCTGTCAAACACTCTCCCCAAGAAGGCTTGTTCTCTGCTTAGCCTGCCCTTCTAAACCTGTGCTTCTCAACCCCACCTGTGCAGATTAAAAAAATCTCCATGCCCAGGTTCTTCCCCAGATGAATTATATCGGAGTCTCTGGATGTGGGGCCTGGGCATGGGTGTCTTTTAGCGTCTCCCACATGACTCTAAAGTGCAGCCAGGGTTCTGGTATCATGTTACAAGTCATAATTCTAGTTATTACTTTAAAATGTCTATCTCAGAAATAACTAAATTTCCTTGTCAATTGTATTATTATGAACTTTCATCAAATCTTTAACCGTGGTCATTTTTAAGTCTTTTGTCATTTACAGACAGTTCTGGGTGTACTCTGATGCTTTTGCAAAAATGTTCCTATAAAAGGGTTTCATCGTCAAGGAATTCATGGAAAAGACTCTGACAAGTACAGGTTTCTGGTAACTGACTGTACTGCTGAACTGAATGAATAAGCATTTTCAGAACGCTAATGGAAAACTGATGAACTCATAAAAGTGCTAACAAAAGATCAAGATGAAAAAAAAATTAATTACATGGGACTGAGTGAACTGATGAGGATGATTATAATTTTTGTGACTTTCTGTTTGAATTAAAAAAAAAATCCCACAAGGACCCAGAGGCAAAAAATATACAAAAATTTTCACTGCAAAGTAAAGGAGCTGTTACAGTGGAGGATTACTGGACTGAATGTCAATATTATGACATAGAAAAATATATATATATATGTGTCATCTTGGGCATGTTACTTAACTTCTTGTCTCATATGTAAAATGGGATAGTAGTAGTATTGTTGGGAAATTATGTGAGATAGTATATGTAATGTAGAGCACTTAGAATGGTATATGGTTCAACCAAAGACTATATATGTGTTTGCTTTCTTCATGGTATTTTATTGTGTATATGCAATATAATTAATTTAGCTAGTTTCCCATTGATCAATGTATAGCATTTTCAATTCCTCTGCTATTCCAATGTTGTTGTCAATATCCTTACATATCCATTACCATTGGCAAAAAAAAAAAAAAAAAAAAAAGTGCAGCCAGGGTTGAAGACCACTGATCTCAGTGATGCTTGTGGTGGGGGGGGGAGACTGGTGAACCTCAGGTCCAAGGCCTGAAGCCTGACTAAGGTTGAAGAAGGAATCAGGGATTTAGCGTCACGTGAACGTAGGTTCAAACCCTGGCCTGTCACTTCCCAGCTGTTTAACCTTGAACAAGTCACTTGACCTTTCTGGGCTTCAGTTTCCTCAGTGACTCAAGTAGGGAGCGGTCATTCCCAACCCCAAAGAGAGACTTGGCTCTTCTAGGCTCTTTCTTTCTTTCTTTTTTTAAAAAATTGAATGGACGATTCTTTAAATTCTATAGCGCTTTACAATTTTCAAAAGTTTCCCATGCATGATTTCACATAATTCTATAATAACCCTTTTTCCCCTATCCTTATATTGCCCCTCACCTTTTCCCTCTCTCCACTGGTAACCACTAGTTTGCTCTCTATGTATGTGAGTCTGCTTCTTTTTTGTTTTATTCACTAGTTTGTTGTATTTTTAGAATCCACATATAAGTGATATCATAGAGTATTTGTCTTTCTCTGACTTATATCACTTAGCATAATGCCCTCCAAGTCCATCCATGTTGCTGCAAATGGCATTATTTCATTCTCTTTTATAGCTGAGTAATATTCCATTGTGTATATAAACTCCACATCTTCTTTATCCATTCATCTGTTGATGGACGCTTAGGTAGCTTCCATGTCTTGGCTATTGTAAATAATGCTGCTATAAACATTGGGGTGCATATATCCTTTTGAATGTTTTTGTTTTCTTCATATATATACTCAGGAGAGGAATTGCTGGGTCATATGGTAGTTCTATTTTTAGTTTTTTGAGAAACCTCCATACCATCTTCCACAGTGGCTGCTTCTTGGTTCTTTCTAAGGCCATGGAAAATAGGTCCACTCCTCACAGCTATTTTGTCTTTCCTTTTGCCTTAGAGAGACTCTCTGGAGAACACCCTGGCAGAGACGGAGGCCCGCTACAGCTCCCAGCTGGCCCAGATGCAATGCCTGATCACCAGCTTGGAGGTCCAGCTGACCGACATCCACTGTGACCTGCAGCGGCAGAACCAGGAGTACAAGGTGCTCCTGGACGTGCGGGCCTGGCTGGAGTTTGAGATCAACGCGTACCGGGGGCTGCTGGAGAATGACGACTGCAAGTACGTGGTGTGTGAGAGGTTTGGGGGAGGTTATAGGAAGCAACTGGATCTACCCATAAGATAGAACCCTGTCATGATTAATAAGTGATTAGGAAGCTGGGATGATCCGAAGAAGTCAGGCAGGTATTCATGCTGCCATCCCAAACCTGGCCCATTGGGACCATTCTGCTAAGTTGACAGACTCCTTCTAAGTGCTCAGCATGTGCCGGGTGCCACGGGGGATACTGAGATGGATGATGACGAAGCATCTGTTCTCGAGTCTTTTCCGTCTCCAGGGAGACAGACATGCCACTGGAGATCATACTGGGGAAGGGTGGATGGTTTTGGCACTTGGAAGTATTATGTAGCTTCGTGTGTTGAGCTGTGGTGGAAAGGACAGGAAAGGTCAGCTGGGCCCCATTCAGTGGTGAACCACAAAGGCCATGCTGGGGAGGGAGGCCTTTACTCTATAGGCAGTTGGGAGGCCTTAACTTTTTTTGAGGAGGAAATGATAGAATTTGCTTAACTGCCTAGCTCCCTGCTAGATGGTAAACCCCTGGAACTCAGAGACAAAATATTTTTATCCCCTGCATCTGGTGCATAGTAGATGCTCAGTAAACGTTTCTTGACCGAGTCAATGAGAGCTCAAAGCTGCTCTTCAGGAGGATGGCACAGATGGCAACAGGAAGGGCTGAGTAGAGAGAGGGAGGAGGGGCTGGGCATGGGAGCCATTCAGGAGGCCTTGGATGTGGTCTAGGAAATAAACAATGGGGAGGGTCTGAATTTGGGCAGTGGAGGCATCTGCCCCCAGCCGTGGTACAGGCAGAAGTGGCAGGGCTTGGTGACTGCCTGGATGCAGGGATACCTCTGGGCCTCGGATACCTGGTGGGCTGATGATTGTAGGTAGACATTCAGCCTTGCTTCTCTGCCATTTAGAATCTTGTCCTCCAGGGCAAGGGTTGCAAAGTCAAATATTTTTCAAGAACTAGGCCATGAACATACGTGAGTGACGTGGGTCACTGTGGGACAGTGGAGAACCAGGGAGCTATGGCTTGTCCAATGAAGGTGGTGCTGCCCCCTCAGGGCCATTTCTACCGCATAAGATGAAGATTCAGTACTGCTGGATCGTCTCATTATTTAAGGGAAGCTGGGAAGCTGGATTTCTTTGAAATGTTTAGGTTCTTTTAAAACAAATGTTTTAAGTTCTCCTGATTTTTAAACCTTTTCAACAAATTAAAAAAAATACAGGGCTTCCCTGGTGGTGCAGTGGTTGAGAGTCTGCCTGCCGATGCAGGGGACACGGGTTCGAGCCCTGGTCTGGGAAGATCCCACGTGCCGCGGAGCAACTGGGCCCGTGAGCCACAACTACTGAGCCTGCGCGTCTGGAGCCTGTGCTCCTCAACAAGAGAGGCCGCGATAGTGAGAGGCCTGCGCACCGCGATGAAGAGTGGCCCCCGCTTGCCGCGACTAGAGAAAGCCCTCGCACAGAAACGAAGACCCAGCACAGCCAAAAATAAATTAAAAAAAAAAAAATACAGTACTGGCCAAATGAAACACATTTCAGGCGGGATGTGGTCCTCAGGCTGCCTGGCCAGTCTCTGGGCTATTTGGCCTCCATCCAATGTTCAGTGTGTTGTTGCTGGTTTTGAGCTCACACCTGCCAGTCTCGGAGACCATCCTTTCTCCTTTTGTATTCCTTCTATATCAGTTGATGAATTCATCTCATTCAACACATTCTTAGTAAGTGCCAGCTCTAGGCCGGGTATGCAGGGCGGGCATACATACTGCTGATCTCACTGCCTAGTGGGGAGACAGACCATAGTAGAGTGATGACAAATCACTCTGGAAGGAGGTACATGGTCCCATAGGGGGATCTGACACAGAGATCAAGGGAGGCTTCGGGGGGGCTTCAGGGAGGATGTGACGAGTTGAAAGAAGCTGCTCTTGTTCTAGCACAAGTGGGAACCACTAGGGTTTCGGGCAGAGGAGGGACATGATTTGTGTTTGTAGAAGATCACTCTGGCCAAGAAGCTGAGGATATTTAGGAGGGGCAAGAGTGGGGTTGGGGAGCCCAGTTAGGAAGCCGTTGGGGTCACGCAGGTGAAGACGATGAGGTTAGGATGGGGGGAAACTGAGTGGAGAAGGTGGGCAGTGGGTGCGATTGAGAGGCACCGGGGGGCGGGGGCGGGGGCCGGGTGGGGGACGAATTGACAGCACTTGTTGCTGAGCTGGGCTTCGTTCTAATCCTTCCCATGTGCCTTTCTTCTGCAGGTTGCCATGTAACCCATGCTCCACTCCCTCCCTTCCCCCTTGTGCTCCCTCCCCCAGTGTGCCCTGCCCCCTCCCGGCCGCCCCTGAAGTCGCTCAGGCTGCTGGATCCTGGAGGGACGCGAGCTGGGTGGCTGGTGCCTCCTCAGGCCGAGCCTGACCACAGTTCAGTGGCCACCAAGAGAGCAGGGCCAGTTCCAGCGGGCAAGGAATGCCACTAGCAGTGCCAGGAGATGGCGTGTCCGGAACACACTCTGATACTGCAAGGGGCGCCCTAGCCTCTGTCTCTTAGAAAAGACCGCTCTCATTTCCATAGGTTAATGGCTCTCTTGGCTGATGTTTCGGATTGTGGATGCTGACTCAGAGCACGTGTTCTTAGTTAACTGGCAAATAAAGACGCACACGTAGAGAATGGACTTGAGGACCCAGGGAGGGGGAAGGGTAAGCTGGGACGAAGTGAGAGAGTGGCATGGACATATATACACTACCAAATGTAAAATAGATAGCTAGTGGGAAGCAGCCGTGTAGCACAGGGAGATCAGCTCTGTGCTTTGTGATCACCTAGAGGGGTGGGATAGGGAGGGTGGGAGGGAGATGCAAGAGGGAGGAGATATGGGGATATATGTTTATGTATAGCTGATTCACTTTGTTATAAAGCAGAAACTAACACACCATTGTAAAGCAATTATACTCCAATAAAGATGTTAAAAAAAAAAAAAGCCTCATCCAGTGGCCCTGCACACCCGTCTTTCTCTCCTTGTCACTTATGCTGCTATATCCACCAGCCAGTTCTGCTCAGTTGGGCTCAAGAGGAGTGTGGCCAAATTCTATATTTATTTTTATGCCCCTTCTGCTTCCATAGAGACTTGAAAGGCATTTACTAAAAAGGCCTGCATGCCATAAACCAGTTAAAACAAGGCCACTGGTCCAGAGCCAAGTAATACAAGAATAAAGAGAGGAGGGATCTGATGATGCCAGAAACCTAGGCCAGACTATTGTTAATTGAGAATAATACTGTGATAACTCCACCCCTAAACCTCATTACACCTGGTACAATGGGATCATTCATTCATTCATTCAAAAAATCTTTATGCAGGTTCCATATTAGGGGTTGTTAACCCAAAGCAGTAGTCCTCCAGACACCTTGTTAATGCCCATTTAATCCTTGCAACAATCTATTAAAAAGGTACCATTATTTTCTTCCCTTTACAAATGAGGAAACTGAGGCCCAGAGAGGTTAAGAAACTTGCCCAAGGTCACACAGCTAGTAAGTGGTGGACCAGGACTCAAATATGGGCCTGCAGTTCCCAGAGATGCTCAAGCAATTCATATTCTGTGTCCTCACTATTTTCAAACACAGCTGGGGGCAGGAGGTAACCAAAAAATGCAAGCAATTGCCACTGTCCAGATACTTCTAATTAGGGAGGGAGCTTACCTGTGTAAGGCCACACTCCTTCCACAATAAGAGCCAATAATATAATAATAATAACTACTACTACCACTTATTGAGCACTTATAAGGCACCTGGTACCGTGTTGAACACCTTAACATAAATTAATTTATGAAGTTTTCATGAACACCCTATAAGGTAGGCATCAGACATGGTGTCCATTTTAGAGATGGGAAACTGAGGCTCAGAGAGTGGTTTAGTCAGTTGTCCAAGGTTATAGACAAGAACAGTATTTGAACGTAGGTCTAGCCGGCTGCACTGCAGCCTTATTCTAGCCACTCTGCTACATCCCCAAATTCCTACCTAGAAAGAGTACACACTGACAAAGATTGGGAGAGGTACTAGCTTGAGGGAGAACAGAAGAACTTCATGTAACTGGCGGCATTTGAGATGGGCCTGGAAGGTTGAATAGGATGTCTACAGAACAAAGGACAAGAGTAAGTACATGAGGTCTGCTGGAAAGCAGAAATCAGGCCCAGGAGGCCTTGAATGGCCCTGCTGACTGGAGCAGTGCGCTCTTGGAAAAGACTGGTGGGAATAAAGTTCAAATGGTAGGAAGGCGTCAGCCAGCAGGGGCCCTCGGGTACCCCTTGAAGAGCCTGGACCCCATCCTGAAGGCAGTGGGAGGGCTGCAGCAGGATTTGAGCCCGAGGATGACATAACTGGAGTGATATTTTCAAAAGTTCCACAAAGGAGTCTAAACAGGATGGCTGAGAGGCAGGGAGAGAGCTGATGAATAGCGTGTGGAAGAAGCTAACAGGGTCTCAACTAAGGCAATTACAGTGGGAATGGAAAAATCAGGGATTAATCTGAGCGACTCAGTGAAGGACCCGAGTAGGCGACAGATGGGCCATGACAGATAAAGAGGAGAGAGCTGGGACCAGGAATCTTGAATACCTTTCTGAACCTCACCCTCCAAACACACAGTTCTTCCTTAATGGGCTGAAGTGGTGTTTCTATTAAGGATCTGCCCCCTCTACTTGCCAAGAAGTGATGAGAAATGGATTGGATCCTGAAGCTGCCTGGGGCTTTCCTGACATGATCCTGCATGCATGCCTGGCAGATAGGGTTGTGAGCCTGGCAGGAGACTCAAACACACTGCTTAGCCAGCTGTGGTTACAGGTTGGAGTTGGGGGTAAAACTTCAATGAGCTGGAGTGTCAAGGGAGAGGGATTTCTGGCTCACCGGCTGCTCCAATAACTGAGTGCAAACCAGCCTTCCTTCTTACTTTTAATCCCTGTGCAAAATTCATCTAGAATGTACTCAGCTTGATAAATATAATAGACTGAACAGAACCAAATCTTTGGTTCTAGAATCCTGGGCCTTTTCTGTCCAGTATGGTAGCTGCTACCTACATGTGGCTATTTAATTTTTAATGAAATAAAATGGAAAAATTTAGTTCCTCAGTTGTACTAGCCACATTTCAAGTGCTCAATACTTACCTGTGGCTGGTGGTACCATACATTGCAGAAAATAGGATATTTCTATTATTGTAGAAAGTTCTACTGGCTGGCACTGTCCTGGACTGTCAGAATCACAAAGAGCCTTTCAGATGAGCTGGTCCAGCGTCTTTCATTTATGGACCAGGAGTCTAAGGCCCAGGGGGATGGAAAGATGTGCTCACAGACACACAACCAACAGGTGGAAATTGGAGCCAAGTGTTTCACTGCCAAGCCTAGCGGGTGTCTCTGAGCACTTTATGCTTTCTCCATGCACCAAGGTTTATTATTATTTCAGGTTAAGTATTTTCCCCTTTCCCCTGCTTTCACATCTCTAAGAATAGAGACACTTTTTTCTGAGATGCTGAAACTCTTTCCCAGGAACATAGTTCCCCTTTCAAAAAGAACTCGCAACAACCAAACTCAGAATCTCCTCATACTCCAAGCATTTGAGTCAGTAGGAGCCCAGACCTCAGGCTGTGGCCAAAGCTGCAGCAGAAATAATCACACAGGAAGTCACAGACCAGGAGTTCAGGCCCCTGGACACTTTGGGGACCTCTGTAGGCTCCCTGTCCCCCATCACATATTGTCCAATCCAACCTGGTCCCTGTTTCCACACCCGTGTGTCACTCCGATTTACCAAGACCTGTCTGACCACCCAAATGCCTGTTCAAGGTTTTTACTATGAAACCAAGCCCCACAGCCCAGGGCCAGGAGTGCCACCCCCTGCTGGACACGGATGGCCACCGTCTTCCATGTTTGGATGGTCCTTCCAAGTTAGAGACGTCACGAGCTATCCTCCTGCCCAGCTCATCTCTCTTATTTGATGGATGAGGACGCCCTGGGCATAGACTTTGGGAAGTATTTTTGCCCACCAGCACCAGGACCTCCTGGAGACTGGACACAGTGCTACACATGTGGGGATTCTCAGAGGAACTCTATCCTCATATCAAAGCATTTGGATTTAATTAACTCAGGTTTATAGGAAAACCTAGCTTGGGCCACAGCAAAGTAAGGAAACCTCGGGCATAATTGATGTTTGGGAGAAACTCCCACAGGTAGCAGGATCCTCCCCGAGTGGGGACTGGGGAAGAAGGGACCTGCATTTCAAAGATGCAACTTTCCCTGAGGCCATTAAAAAGACTGGGCCTCACATCTGCCACTCACTGCCCGAGAGCAAGGCCTCCTTCTGGGGTGGAAGTGGGGACCCACGGGCAGAGCAGCCATTCAGGGAAGCTTGGCCAGAGGGTGACGCTTCCGGAGAGAAGAGGCCAGGAGTTGGACACAGTGACCCAGAGGCCAGGCAGTTTGTGGAATGAATTGCACTGAACGGTACCCTCCCTACTTTGTAGGGGAAACTTTTACAATACGATCAAAACAGGGTATGTCAGGTGACAACTGGGAAAATGATTCACAATAAAACAATTCTCTTTTTGGGTTTTGTAAATTTTAACCTATGAATGCAATGATCTCAATTTGGCTAAACAGAAAGTTCCTAAGATCATTTGATATATATCTTCTCAAACAATTGGTCGAGATAAGTTTACTTCCAAATAGTCCTTTCCTTTCACCATCCATAAGTAACCAGACACACCAACCAGCATCTTGCCGGAATGGAAACAATCAGTGGCTTTGACTTTAAAAAACCTGGGCTAGAATTCCAATTCTACTACTAACGTGCTGTGTGATTTTGGCAGATAGCCTAATCTCTGTGCATCTCCGTCTCCTTCTCCCCCGTGGAGATGGGGATAAGTCTATCTCCTTCACAGAGTCATTGGGATAGAATGCATGTGAAAATGCCTTTCATGATGCCTGGCATATCGTAAGCGTTTGGTAAATGTTGGTTAAAGAAAATCTGCTTTGCTTTTACATATAGAATGGATAAACAACAGGTCCTACTGTATAGCACAAAGAACTATATTCAGTATCCTATGATAAATCATAATGGAAAAGAATATAAAAAAGAATGTATGTATATGTATAACTGAATCACTGCTGTACAGCAGAAATTAACACAACATTGTAAATCAACTATACTTCAATAAAAAAATATTGATTTAAAAAAAAGAAAATCTGCTTTGGCAACAAGCCCCCTTTGTCTTCTGATTTTCCCCAATGACTATGGTAGCTGAGTCACTTTTATGAGTCATTTGGACACCAAGTTTCAGAAATAACAGGAGCAGCAACAAAAGCACGCCAACACCGTCACTTGCGCAGCTTAGCTTTGCTCCAAGGTTAATTAGCATCTGGATGCACTTCCAGTCTTGGTCTGAATGCCTTGGTAAAATGGAGGGTCCAGTGACCGGTTCTGGAGTCCACTTGGGGGATGCCCTGTGGCCCTCTGACTCCAGAGCTGACTTTAGGTCTCCCCACGTGCTCTAGGAGCCAAGTTTTAGGCCTCATTCATTGTGCTGTGTAGAGCTAGGTGTTGGCAGACTACAGCTCACAGGTCAAATCCAGCTGCTGCCTGTTTTGGTAAAGAAAATGCAACCAGAACACGGCTACACCCATTTGCTTCTATATTGTCTGGGTCTGCTCTGTGCCCCGAGGGCAGAGCCGAGCAGTTGCAGGGCAGAGGCTGTATGGCCTGCAAAGCCTAAAATAGTGACCATCTGGCCCTTTAACAGAAAAGGTGTGATGCAGAGGAGAACGAACACACTGGAGTTAGGAGCTCTGGGTCCTACCTGGACCTGGTAGCTGGCTTGCTCTGCACCCCTCTCACCTCCACCTTAGCGCCCCTTCATTCTATTGCCCAGTCTCTCTGGGGGCTCCTTCCCATGCTCAGTGACCCCTCCCTCTTTGAGAGAGGACTGCTGCATCTTAGAGGCCATGCAGACACCAGATGGTCACGCAGGGAGCAGAGATGACTTCTTGACAGGGTATCTTTAAAGCAGTAACGCGACACATCCCTGTTAGCAAGAGAGAGCAGTGACAAGGAGTCCAAAGGCAGCTACTCCTCTCTTTTAGAAGGAGGGGAGCTACTTATGGACCCTGAGTAATTGACTGATGGTTGTTCTGATGGCCGTGGATCTGAGAATGTCATGGGGGAAACTTGTGTATTGCACCTGCCCCTGCCGCGGGTGGATGAAAGGTCCAGACAATGAAGCGCTCTCACTCTGGGGTGCTTGGCCCTGAGGACCATGGCTTCTAGTGCAGCAGGAACCCCAGCTCTTCAAGCTCTGTGAAGAACTGTTTGAAGCCTCCTCGCTGCAGGGAAGCTGTGGTCGGTGGCCTCCTTGGGAAGGCTACGCTCCATGGAGACCCCAGCCTCTAGCACCGCACTGGGGCCCACCTGAGAGAGAGTAGCCAACTTAGTAGGCATATTCCCAGAGCCTGTGGTTTGTGGCCAATCCAGCCTGGCCCTTCCAGTGGTCATCCAGGGGTCGGTGGGGACCCTCCTGTCACTGCACATGAGAGTGAAGTGGGAAGCAAGGAACTCACCTGCAGCTGAAGCGTACCTTACAAATGGCTCGCCTCTGGGGGGAGGGCACCCCCATGGCTCTGCAGATTCTCATGACTTTGACCTGCGTTTTGATTTTCAAGTTTTCTTAGTGGGGCCACTTTCTTTCTGCAGCACGTGGGAAACTGCATCTCTCTCTTCTGGGTCCTGGTCAATGAATGAAATGAATAAACTAGGAAATGAGGTTGCATATTTAGTTAATCTACTGTTGTCAGGTTATTTCACTGAATTACAGTGGGCCCTGGTCCAGTGTTTTGTTAACTACGGCTGTGACTCACTGATGGTCTGTGAAGTCATTTTAGTGGGTTTTCATCAGCCCGAGATACACACACACACACACACACACACACACACACACACAGAAAGAGAGAGAGAGAGATTGAAATGAAACAATAGAAATTAGAAAAGACAAGCATTTTTATGGGAAACTTGGGTCTCTGTGTATGTGTACTTGTGTCTTGGGTTGCAAAATGTACAATGTAATTCTTCCTTGGGTTGTGCTCAAGAATTCGAGCCCCTGGTCTGTTCCAGAGCTTGCCTTTTCAGATGGGGAACCAGGGACCTGAGAGAGCTCGATGACTTGTTTTGGGTCACCTAGCCAGTGAGTGGCCGTGCTGAGAGCAGAGCCTGAATAGAGATGCACCCTGTTTAGTGAGAACAAAGCCCTAATCCCGCCATGTCAAACCCTTGCAGGAGACTCTCCTGTGGGGGAAGAAGCGGCCAAATGATTCGGTCCTGCCTGTCTGGGGGACTGTCACTAAGCATCACAGCCAGGGCTTGGGAAACTTCTCTCAGCCTAGTGCTGGTTGAGGGTGGATAAAGGACCCCAGATTCGCTGCTGGGGGGTGGGTGGTCGAGAGGAGACTCAGGTCCGCGTTGAGGACTAACGAAGGGCATCTATGGATCCTGAGTCTAGCTAAGCTGGCTCCCAGCCAGCTTGTCCTAATCATGTGGTTCTACCAGGAAAACAACCTTGAGGGAGACCTCCTCCTTCTAGCTCGCATTTCCCTCTGCAGGCGGTGCACCATACCCAGCCCCCATGCTCCCAGGAGCTCCATCCCAGACACAAGACTTCTGGGTGTCTAGAAAGTGCCTGTTCCCTTTCTGTGAATGACCCTTCTCTACAGGTGAGGACGTGTTAGGTGGGCCCCCATGTACCACAGGGGTGTAGATCTACACTCACAGACTCACTCCCACATCGGATTCAACACTCTAATCCCAGGGGTGAGAGGGTCGTTTCCTCACAGGGTCCCGGTGTCCTTGCTCCCATCCCGGGCTCTTTCTCCCCAACCTCTGACCGTGTGGCGAAGACCTTGTAAACATGACTAATTCCTCAATGAAGGGTGTGGATAGTGATACCAAGTGGGGCAAATAAACACTATAGGAAGATAAGTGAATTATGAGGAAACATCTGGTTTTCAGAATTTTTTAGATTTCAGAATTGCAGGTAAGCTCTTTGTGGCTTTGTACTGTTTTATGAAAAGTAGTTTTATTAGCAACTGAATCCTACTTTCTGGGATGTGTTTCCTCCCCAGAAACTCCCAGGGCAGATTTTATAATCCTCATTTCCCACAAGAGAAAAGGAAAACTCTGTGGCTTAAAAAACTTCGTAAAGCCAGAACCTGCACTTCTGTTTTACTCCAAAGTGCTGGTTTTCATTATACCACATTTCTCATGGTCTCTTTTCTTGTTCTTCCAAGTCACTGCTTCTCAACCTCGGCTGCACATTGGAACCACCTGGAGAGCTTTAAAAAAATACTGGTGTCTGGGGCTTCCCTGGTGGCGCAGTGGTTGAGAACCTGCCTGCCAATGCAGGGGACACGGGTTCGAGCCCTGGTCTGGGAGGATCTCACATGCCGCGGAGCAACTGGGCCCGTGAGCCTCAGGTACTGAGCCTGTGTGTCTGGAGCCTGTGCTCCACAACGGGAGAGGCCACGACAGTGAGAGGCCCGCACACCGCGATGAAGAGTGGCCCCCGCTTGCCGCAACTAGAGAAAGACCTTGCACAGAAACGAAGACCCAACACAGACAAAAAATAAATAAAGAAAGAAATAAATTAAAAGCCAACGTTTAAAAAAAAAAAAGTTAGTCGATTTCAGAATTAAAAAAAAAAAAAAATAGTGGTGTCTGGATCCCACATCCAGGGATTCTGATGTCATTGGTTTGGGTGTGGCCTGGGCATCAGAATTTCTAGAAAAAAGTTCCCTAGAAGATCCTCCTGTGCAGTCAAGATTAGAAGTTGTTCTTGATGGGGATTCAAGGGGGAAACATTTTGCTCTAGATGTCTCTAATTACTGCATTCAGAACAGTTCCTTTCCTTAGAGCAGTGGTTATCAGATTTGAGCATCCATCAGAATCTCCTCGAGGGCTTTTGAAATGCAGATTGCTTGGCTCCAGCCCCAGATCCAAGAGTAGAGCAAATGCCATGAGGCCACCGTGTGTCTGGACTATCAGAGCCACTCCTCCACTATCTAGGAGTTGCAGCAGAAGGTGAGGTTTGCGATGTTCCCGGTCAGAGGTTGGCAAACAACAGTCCCTAGGCCAAATTCAGCCTCCTGGTTGACTTTGTAAATAAAGTTTTATTGGTACACAGCCATGCTCACTCACTGATGTATTGTCTGTGACTGCTTTTGTGCTACAATGGCAGAGTCGAGTAGTCATGACAGAGATTCATGGTCTGCAAAGCCTGAAAGATTTACTATCTGGCCCTGTACAGAAAAAGATGACTGACCCTGCACTAAATGTTCAGGGCCTGGATTGGCAGTGGAATCAGCCACAGATAAAATTATTTTTAATTGAAGTATAGTTGACTTATAGTGTTGTGTTAATTTCTGCTGAACAGCAAAGTGATTCAGTTATACATATGTATACAAATTCTTTTTCCTATTCTTTTCCATTATGGTTTATCCCAGGATATTGAATACAGTTCCCTGTGTTATACAGTAGGACCATGTTTTGTTTATCCAGTCTATACATAATAGTTTGTATCTGCTAACCCCAAACTTGTGGGAAGAGAATCTCTTGTGTGAAGGTGAAGGTGAATGTGAAAAGGATGAGATGGAGGATTTGATTCTCCAGGATTCTGAGTTTACGCTTTCTGAGTGTCAGTGCTTACAATTCCTAAATTGTAGTTGCAAAAAACAGTGCAACCTAAGTTCTGGTGCAGTAAAAGGGGTCAGGGGAGTAGGTTCTAATGTCCTTTACGAGCCAGTGTACATCCATTCAGTAATATTGGCCTCTTATGTATATCTGCTCTCCCCTTTGGTTATAATGCAATGCTTCTTAAGAGACTTCATCTTAGTTTTGGAGACAGAAAGACAAAGAATATCAGAATAAGGGCCATGACTCCAATAAAGATGTTAAAAAAAAAAAAAAAAGACTAAGGGCCATGGAGCTATGGCTAGATTCAGAGAAGACCTTTGCGGAGGTTGACAAACCAGTGAAAGGGACTTATTAAGAATGGATCCCACCTTATCTGAAACTGTAATAACCAGCCCATTGTTCTGTGGCTTAGATTCCATATCTTGTTTATACCAGGTTAAGCATCATATCTGGCAAAATAAAATTAAGTCTTTGCTATATGTTCAGTTTGCTACTACCTTCCATCTCTTGCTCCTTTTGGCTCTATACCTTCACCTTTTGCCATGCATCCTCTTGCATGTGCCCCTCCTGTATCACACCAGCATAGCTCACATGTTTGGGAGTTTGTGTTGTCCAAGGGGATGTTGTAGATTGAACCTAGCCAATGGTGCTTCCTTTGACTGAGGCCATAGATGGCTCTGGGAACAAGCAAATCGCTGAGTGTACTTTCTTTTCCCAGATCCTGTGCTTCAAATCTGAGAACAACAAGCTGTCTGTGCAAATAGACAAGGCCAAGCTGACTGCTGATGACTTCAGGACCAAGTGAGTTGGGGTACCACACTTGGGGGAGGGGCCAGACGTCTACCTGGACTTCTCTCTGGTGAGGCACTTGGTATCGGAGATGTAATCGACCAAGATCCCAAACCAACAGTTACAGCAGGAGTCAACAGAGGGCATTAAGCCCAAGGTCTTGAGAAAACACCCCTGGCCACCTGCAGTTGTTTAACTTTTATAATTTACAACGTGATTTGGAATGCATCCTCCACTTGATTCTGTGTAAGAAGAACCGGGTGAAGTGGGCAGGGCAGTGATGGCATCTCCTTCATGAGGACGCAGAGGCTCAGAGCCCTGATGGGACTTGCCAGAAGTTGCAGGGCTGTCGAGTGGTAGAACCGGAACTTGGCCCTGCATTTCCTACCCCGAGGTCATTTCATACAAAACTCAGCTGCCTTGGTAAAGGATGTGTTTCCACACTGCAGCTTGACCAATTTGTGAGCACTAATAATTCATGACAGAAATCACGGTCCACAGCCTACAGTGGAGGCATGTGAAGGTCAAAGGGTTTATACTCCCTGGAGGGTCCAACATAGGAGCAGGGAAGGACATTATATTTTATTGTCTCTTTTCTGGGCACTGTGGACGCCTCGCTCCTCCAGAGCTAAGGAAGCCGTTTCCTTTCTCCCATTCTGCCAGTTTGGCTTCTAATCTGGGAGAGAATCCAGGGTGCATCTCAGTTGGGGGCGTGGAAGACGACGGTTTGCAGTGAGCACACCTGGCTGCTCTGTAGCCTCCCCTTTGGCCATCTGCGCATGAGGGCAGCGTTGACCATGGTCCATCCTGGTATCCTCAGTACCGGCCACTCTGCCTGGTTGTCTTAGGTGCTTAGTATTGAATGAGTGGGAATCACCCTGCTGTTTCTGTGTGCGCACAACACAGGAAACGCCAACTCACAACTGGAGTGCAGAGGGCAGGCCAGCAAGTCATGCTGTAGGTTGTGTCCTGGGGCCCCTCTGCTCTCTAACCCCGACTCCTGTGCCTGTCCTGGTGAAGGTACCAGACGGAGCACTCGCTCTGCCAGCTGGGGAGGGGCCCGACGCCTGTGGGCTGCGCAGGGCGCCGGATGACCTCACACTCGCCAAGGTCGACCTGGAGGCCCAGCTGGAGTCCCTGAAGGAGGACCTGCTCTGCCTCAGGAAGAACCATGAGCAGGTGCGGGGCCATTGGTGTGACAAGTGGAGACGTCCTGGGGGCGAACTCAGGCTCTTTGGAGGAAGCAGTGAGGCTCTTCCACCTGCTCGGGTGGAAGCTTGTGCCTCGTTGTTAAGCCTTGAAGGCGAGCTCTGGCTTTCCGTGGGGCCTCACCCACTGAAAGGCTCTGGAAGTTGCTATGCTGATGCAGGCAGCACCGCATCCTCAGAGGAGGGCAGGGAAATCGCTGGAGGGGATGGGAAGTGGGAGGTGAGGCTTTGAGTAGAGGGCAGTGGGGGCCCCATGAATGGGACATCCTCCTATGTCCACAGGAAGTCCACGCTCTGAAGTGTCAGCTGGGGGACCAGCTCCGGGACTGAGCTGGACGTGGTACCCGCTGTGGACCTGGGCGGGGTGCTGGAGGAGGTGCGGTGCCAGTACAAGGCCCTGGAGGTAGAGCTGCAGGCTCAGCTCACGCTGGTGAGTTCCTTTGTGGACGTGGAAGACTCAGCTGGGCTCCCGCTTCCCATGGGCAATTCCCAGGTTCAGTACATGCCTCACTTAGATACAGACCAGGGACCCAGCTTTAACCTGACTTCCTCACCTTTGCAAGAGCATTCATGTGGTGAGGGAGGTTCTGCCAATGTCTCCTAAGGTCTACGAGGAAGGTCACAGCACGTTGCTAGTTGTCACAGCTGAGGACTGGAGTTTTCTTGGGGCCTGGCAATGGCTTGGGATGTCATAGTCTTCCTGAAGAGGCTGAGGAAAGGGTCGATGACTTTTAACCTCTTTCCCTCTTTCTTTGGTCTGCAGAACTCGCTGTGTGAATCCGAGGCCCGCTTCGGCACTGAGCTGGCCCAGATGCAGAGCCTTGTTGCAACGTGGAGGAGCAGCTGCCCGAGATCCGGGCTGACCTGGAGTGACAGAGCCAGGAGTACCAGATGCAACTGGACGTCAAGGCCTGGCTGGAGGGTGAGATCGCCACATGTCGGAACCTTCTGGAGACTGAGGACTGTAAGTATGGAGCCTGATGTTGTTTGTGTCAATATCATGTGTAAAAGCAGAGACCTCTTATTAGGAATGACCCAAAAGGAGGGGTGGCATTGCAGACCCCACCTTTGGGGACAAACTTGCTACCCAGTAAGCCTGGTGGGCTGCCTGGATGTAGAGGAGGGTGTGCAGGGCCTCTGCAGCTCATGCTGTCCATTTTGTGGCCCATGTTATGCTCCCAGGTGCTAGTCACTCCCACAGGGGCTAAAATACTGAGGGCTCTGTGCAGGTAGGTTTTGCTAAATTCTCTCTGGAATATTCCAGGAGCTTCACTCTCAGCATTTAAAAATATTGCATGGGGCGGTGGTACCTATTCTCTCATTTTGGCTCCTCAATAACGCTGTGACAAAGGTAGGACAGATGGTACACCCCTGTGAGCAATAAGGAACAGGATCAGGGGCTGTGTTTAAATTAAGAGAGTGGCCGGCCTCGGCCTGTTCCTGCTCTGCCAGCCTTTCTGCCTTTCCTCCGTGTCCCTTTCCACGTGGGAGAGGACAGCGGCTTTGCACACAGGCGCTCTGAGCGCTGGCCGCAGCCTCACTGTGAACTCCAGGCAAGTCACTCCCCTCTCTAGGCCTAGAGGGACCTCTACCGTCTAAGCCCCCTTTTCTCTTCCAATTCTAAAGTGCCTATTCATTTTGGATTTTCATGCACTTCTCATGCCAATATTTAAGCACCTGTTTTTCTTCTGCAGACTCCCCTGCGACATGTGCACGACCCTAGCCTCCAGCACCTGTGCGGCCCCTGCAGCCTGTATCCCCTGCTCTCCCTGCCTTTTCGGGCCTTCTCGGGGCTCCTGTGGGCCTTGCTCATCGCCTCGATGCTGAATTACTCCTCAGCCAGAGATGCCAGAAAATGGGAAATGTCTGTAGCCCCTTGGCTGCATCCCCCAGTCCTGCCATCGGAGGCCTTTCTTCCCCAGCCAGCCTGGGGAACACTGAAGCCGGGCAGTGTTTCTCTGTTGATGGGTTTTCCAGCCCAGCAGCTAAGCCCCGGCCCCTGGATTTGTGCTTCCTCTCTTCAGGATGTCCTGACGGCTTCATTTTCTCTCTTCTGCTGCCTCCTGATCTCTCTGAGATGGGGCGGGTAACCTTGCTTTTATTTTGCTAACAAACTTTACTTCTGCAGCATGAGGAGTCCTGTGCCCGCTGGTCTGTTTCTCCATCCCATGCTGAGAGTGATGCAACCATTCCTGTAGACGCAGGGGTTGTGGCTCACTCACCAGAGTGGTTCTGGAAGATGGCAAAGCCAGTGAGGACCGTGGTTAAAAGTGGAACTGCAGCAAAATGGCACAGATGAGGGATACCCAGCTCTTGACCTGACCAAGCCTGTTTAGAGCCAGATTCACAGAGCTTTTAAAATACAGACTCGTTCAGACTACATAAAATCCCCCTTTAATCTGGATGAAGCCATCTGGTCCTTGTGCAAAGGAAAAACTCAGGTCAGAGGTTCTGCCTGGTCCCCCTAGAATACTCTACTTAAGGTAAGCTTTTGTGATCACATGCCCATTATGAGCAAGGCACCGTGTTGGGGCTTTATAGACACGGTGACACAGGGTCCCACAAAAACCCTGCAAAGAGGGAGCGGCTGTTACTATTTTCAGCTGGGGGCTGAATCAAGGCTTGAACCCCAGTTTCTTTGCAGTAGATCCAAAGCCCATACTTTGAAAGCTTTGAAGGGGCAAAAAATTCAACATGAGAAGGTTTAGGGTGGTTGTTCTAAAAGTGTGGTCCTCCATCCAGTAATACCAGCATCCCCTGGGAACATGTTGGAAATGCAAATTCTTGGGCCCCACCCCAGACTTTCTTAATAAGCAGTCTGTTTCATGGAGGCTTCCAGGTGATTCCATGCACACTCAAGTTTAAGAATCACAGTGGGGCTTCCCTGGTGGCACAGTGGTTGAGAATCTGCCTGCTAATGCAGGGGACACGGGTTCGAGCCCTGGTCTGGGAAGATCCCACATGCTGCGGAGCAACTGGGCCCGTGAGCCACAACTACTGAGCCTGCGCGTCTGGAGTCTGTGCTCCGCAACAAGAGAGGCCGCGACAGTGAGAGGCCCGTGCACCGCGATGAAGAGTGGCCCCCGCTTGCCGCAACTAGAGAAAGCCCTCGCACAGAGACGAAGACCCAACACAGCCAAAAATAAATTAAAAAAAAAAAAAAAAAAAAAGAATCACAGTGTAAGGGGGGTTTATTTGTGACGTAAGATCCCGAATGGCCAGACCCACTGCAGAAGAGATGGGCCTTACTCTCCTGATCTCATGGGTGAGGAACTCTTGATCCCATTGAGATAGTGCTGAATATGTTAAATGATGGTAATTGCTGAGCCGGTCACACCATCAGTCTAGAAAAGGCCAATCAAACTCACCCACCCAAATCTCCCCCACAGGCTTCACTGGCAAGTCCTTCTGGCAGCTGCCCAGCTTGGAACTTGCAGTCAATTGCCACATGAACCAGAAGCTCCATATTTAGGCAGCCATGGATGAGAACAGCATGTCTTCAGAAACCAGCATGAGAGCTGACCAAGCAGTGAGTTCCCCATCACTGGAGGCATTCAAGGAGGGCCTTTATAACCACCTGGTGGGGACGTTGAGAAGGTCGCTCAGGCAGCTGATGGAGCTGGATGAGATGGTTGTAGGGGTCTTCTAGCCTCCAAATTTGATGACTCTCTTCTTTCTGGGTCTTATTAATCAGTGAAACTATAAGTGGAGCTAACACACTGACTCTAGCAGCTGGTTCTTGTCTTCCTTCTCTACTCCATGAACTCTCTGAATCAGAGTAGCTTGCTGAGAAATTTACAAAGTCCAGCTGATGGTTGTTGAGTCCAGCCCGTCCTGATGTGGGAGTGACAACAGTCCCAAGTCCCGGGGTGGAGAGAGCTTAAGTCAGGCCTTGGTTGCTGTACCTCCAACTGCTCTCAAGCCCAGAATCCTACCTGTTGGCCACCGTCTGCGTAGACAGAACTGATTTGCTTAAGAGCCATCAAGACTTCCATCATAGGAAGCTCTGGAAGGTCAGAGGCTGTCTACCCTTTCCTCCCTTCCCCTCCACTGTGCCTCTGCTCTTTTTCCCAAGCGTAAATGTGTCTGGGTACAGGCGATGCATCCCTAAGGTACTTACCCAAGAGTAGGTCCCAATAAGAAAGAGCAATCTTGATCAGTCTTAATTTAGCACCTGGCCCAAACACCTTCACCTCTTCCTTTGTACTTAAACAGCTCCTTTCATCCAACAAGTTCAAAGCTGTCTAACAAAATAAAGCCATTTATTCTTGCACCACCATGTTCTTCTCATGTAAGGAGAGGGAGAGAAGGTGAGTCATTCGGTGATGGAGGGATTCTCCTGGTGACATGAAATGAGTCAGTGGGGCCCCAGGATGATTGACCTGTGTTTCTTAAGTTCATATCCAATGCCCTGACTGTCATCTGTAATTAAAATATTAGCTTTGATGAGACACTGTTTGTGTGTGTGTGTGCGTGTATGTGTGAAGTGGCTTGCGTTCCTGGGAAGAAATGCTGGGTAAAGGGGATGATTGTGCTTGGGGAGGTGTGAAGAGCTTCCCCGGAAACCAAACAATCCATCATTACCATCGTCACTACCATCACCGCCACCACAATTATCCTTTTCATCATCACCACCATCAGCATCACATAGCTTCGTCATCATTGTCATGGACGCTCACACTCATTGAGCTCTTACTATGAGCCAGGCGCTGATCTAAGTTAGGGATAAGCTTATATACATATACTCATCTAATCCTTACAGCAATCCGATGAAGCCAATGTTATTGTTATCTCCATTTTGCAGATGAGGACTCAAGGCTCAGAAAAGTTAAGTAACGTGCCTAAGTTCACACAGCTACTAGATGGGGAAGCCTGGGTTCAGATCCAGGTAGTCTGCCTCTAGCAACTGTTCTTTCAACCACTGTGCTTTACAGAGGCCAAGTCTCAGACTGTGTCAGTAGGATGACAGAACCATAATCACCCCCAACATTTTGATTCTTTTCCCTTGCATGAAATAAGAGAGTGTTTATGCCAGGGAATTCTTTCATGTCTGAGAATTTATGCCATAAAGGGTGGTGCAAAGAATGAACGTTCTATGGTATCTGAAAATAGCACGAGGACCTGGCAATTTTAAAAAAAAATCTCAATAATATTTTATTTTATTTATTTATTTTTTAACATCTTTATTGGAGTATAATTGCTTTACAATGTTGTCAGTTTCTGCTGTATAACAAACTAAATCAGCCATATGCATACGTATATCCCCATATCCCCTCCCTCTTGAGCCTCCCTCCCACCCTCCTTATCCCACCCCTCTAGGTGGTCACAAAGCACCGAGCTGATCTCCCTGTGCTATGCGGCTGCTTCCCACTAGCTATCTCTTTTACATTTGGCAGTGTATATATGTCAATGGACCCTGGCAATTTTTTTTTTTTTTAAGTATTTGTTTATTTATTTATTTATGGCTGTGTTGGGTCTTCGTTTCTGTGCAAGGGCTTTCTCTAGTTGCGGCAAATAGGGGCCACTCTTCATCGCGGTGCGCGGGCCTGTCACTGTCGCAGCCTCTCTTGTTGTGGAGCACAGGCTCCAGACGCGCAGGCTCAGTAATTGTGGCTCATGGGCCCAGCCGCTCCGCGGCACGTGGGATCTTCCCAGACCAGGGCTCGAACCCGTGTCCCCTGCATTGGCAGGCAGATTCTCAACCACTGCGCCACCAGGGAAGCCCGACCCTGGCAATTTTAATGGTGGGGAATCAGCAAAGAAGGTCAGTCCACCCTCTGTCATTACTATGACCACTTTGTCCACTGAGGAAGAGAAGACGAGAAATAGTCGGAACCCCTTATGTGTGTTCATCATTTCACCATTTACAAAGCCCTTTCATATGTGTTATCCAATTTGAGCCCCTACCCCCAAACCCTGAGAGAGACAGAACAGACTTCACAATCCCCATTTTGCAGCGGAAAAAGTTCAAGGTTAGGGAGGTGAGACGAACTCCGCCCCCCCAGTCTCACAGCTGGTCTCACTCAAGCCCAAGTCTTCTCATTCCCGGCCCATTGCCCTTTACCTGCACCAAACTGCTAAGGACTTTGCTGGATAAAACTGCCCGTTCAGACCCACTCTCCTAGGCTGGCGCGAGGTGGTTGAGATGGATTTTGCAGGGCCCGGGAATCTCCCCGAGGATAATCTTTCTGGTGTTTCCTCCCACCCTGTAATGTCCTCCCCACCCAGCCACATTGCAGGCTGAGCTTCTGGCCTTTGGTTATCTCCTGGCCTTCCTCAGCGGAGGCACCCCCTTTAGGCTAGTTTTTGTACCCAAATCTCCCTTATCTCCCTGACCCCTTCTCCCACCCCTGGTTTTCGGACATCCTAAACACGAGCCTTGGTCATTCACATTGGCTCCAAGGCCCTCCACCAAGATGTCTCTACTACCCCCATTAGCTCTCTCTGATCCTGAGGGTGGGGGACTGTGTCTACTCACCAGCAGGGTCACTCGTCACCTCCATTTCTCTCCACTAGTCTCATTCCCTTTTCTAGAAAGAGGAAACTCTTTCACTTGTTTGACTTAGCATTGCCTCTTTTCTTTCTGCTGCCCCACACCCCAACCCTGGAAGCCTCTTTCACCTGCTTTGAAACTCATCTTAACGACCACAGATCCTACGGGGATGCTGAAGGGCCACCACCCTGTGGCCTCCAAAGCAGCAAGAACCAGTATCAAAATAACTCATTACCAGGCTTGGTTGAAGAAAAGATTCTTAGAGGGATTAGGATTCTAAGGAGATCAGTTGTTTGAATCCTACCTCTGAGTCACCTAGAGAGTGGAATCACGAATAAATCTCCTTTGGGGGACAGGGAGATAATCTGAAATGGCCTCATCCCTCACCTCCTGGCTGAGAATCATGAACTGGTTTGAAATGGCCTGACTGGAGTTTGGGGCAGGGATGGGTGTGGGAAAAGTGGGAGGGGGGAAGGAAGGAATTATTTTTCTTCAGAGGGGAGGTGAAGGGCTCAAGTATATTACTTTGCGTTAGAGTTAGTGCACAAGGCTGTCTGCTCAGCAGGACTGAGAGCATGTCATCTTCCTCTCCCCTACCAGTATCCCCCTCCCCATCCACCCCCAGCCCCCATCCCCCCATCCTGCTGTCCTGGAACTATGCCAGGCGCTTGGTAGAAATTCAACAAATGATTGCTGCCCTTAATGTCATATATACAGTTTTCTAATTACATTAAATACAAACATATTTCCAAACGTCCATCTCATACCTTTTAAATATCTCACTTCCTTATCTTCTTGTTATTTCTCATATATTTTGGAGACCCATTTTAGCCTGAGTTGTTCATAAACATATAGTCTACTAAGGGAACTGTGATTCTTCTGTTTCAATTTTGTCCCATGCCCAGCATGGAGAAGTTGCTCATTAGATGTATTTTGAAAAAACTGAAAAGTGGATTTGATAGTCCCTTGTCTGCTCAATTTCTCTCTGAATGAATCAAATTTGCAAGTATTTCAATTAAGAAATCAAGAGAGTACCTGAAGTCTACTCTTAATATGAGTGAGGCCATGGAGACCTTATAACCACATGGTCCCATCTTCCCCACGGTCCCATCTTCCCCACTAATTCAAGAAGCAAGTTGACTCAAGCCTATTGATATTTTGAAAACATTGCAAGAGAGAAGCTAGATTTACAAGGGATGGTAGCATTATGTTTACTTACCAGCCATTTCATCTGCTCTCTGGCTCCTGAATTCTTGGGCCATTCACCTTCTGCAGGGAAAAAAGGAATCTCCAGGAGAAGCCAGCAGGTGACAGGTGTAACCTGTTCCTTGTTGCGTCTTCTGTGTGGTTGCCAATTGGCCGTGACCTGAAGCCGTGCTGGCCAGACTACCCTTCTTCCTTTCTTCCTTTCTCCTCCCCACACTCTTATCATTCAGGAACAGGTAGCAGTGCCCCTTTTTGACATTTTGCAGCCCGGGTGTAGACAGCAGTGCATTTCTCAGCCACGAACAAATCTCAGACCGGATTGTGGAGGCAATGCTCTGGTCTGGACATCTTGGAACAATGTCATTTCTGTCTGAGGCCTCAGAAGCTGTGGTCCCATGTCTGTAGATCTTTTCTGAGTCTTCATTTACATCTTGCAGGACACTCAGCAGGGTGAACCACTCTTCTGTGCATCTATTCAGGTTGTCTTGGCTACTTCTCAGTTTTCCACGCTGCAGGTTCCCTCACTTGAAGATGGGCTAGTTTTGTCTGATCAGCATGGCTTGGCGTGGTTCTGAGGATTCCTTCCAGGTTTCCTCCTTGCCTCTTCTTTGTATCCTTCTCTCTCTTATTAAACACACCTCTCCCTGTTTCCATCTCTCCCCATTTCTCTGCTCTCTCTGCATTGTATGCAAAGTCTCTTTTTGCTTTTTTGTCGACCCAATCCTTGAATCTTCTCATACTTAGAACCTAAACATTCTCCTTTGCTTAAAGCCTCCATGATGCTACACTGGCCAATCAGTAGATAAGACCGCAGAGCTTGGAGGACGCTGCTGGTATATAGTCTGTGCTCCCTGGTGGGGAGGAAGGCAGGACTGCGGAAACAGAGACTTGCTGGAAAGCCAGTGCTTTGGAGCAGGCCGACAAGAGTTGGGAAGCAGGAGACCTGTGCTGTTCCCTAGGAGCGAATGCCCATCGGTCTGATTCACAGGGTTTTCCATTTGTCCCAAGCCCGGATGAGTGAGACAGGAGCTCCTAGCCTCGTGTCCTTTCTCCGGGAAGTCTCAGTGATGCCTGCCCACCTATTTCTCCCCCTTTAACTGCCTTGGAGGAAAACAAAGAGATTTTGATTTTATTATAAGTCTGGAGCTTTTGGTCTGAATGGCGTTATAATAAGCAGCGATAATGGTGTTGGAGAGGGTGGATGAAGGACCTTTCATCCAAGACTTAAACAGAGCACCACGTGAACACTATCATGAAAGCTTGATGGGGAGAAGGACTCCAATAAGTTGTCAATAAAACTGCCTATGGCAGGAGCCAAAGCCGCAGCGGAGTTTGGGGTGCTGCTCCCCAGGGTGCAGGTGGTACCTAGTGGTGCCTGTAATGATGCAACTTCTGTATGTTCAGAACTTTGGTCACCCCTTCCTCAGACCTTCTGGTGCCTTCCTTCACCTCCCAAATCAACCCTAAATGACTCCAAGCTTGTCTTGCAAAATCCCCTGCCTAAGCTGTGTCCCCTCATTTTCTCTCCAGGGTGCCCAGGTCCTTGGATTCAATGGCATGACCACCACCCCGCCCCACCCCTTGGTATTTTTCAACCTTTGGTTCTTAAACTAGATTGCATGTAACACAGTAAGGCTGATGGTGGGAGCCTAGGAGAGGATACGGGGCATCTTCCTGGTGTGTCAATTATACTTGGAGGATTGGGCAAAACGTTAGAAAGTCTAACTGGGAATTTTAAAACATTTTATGTTAAAGCCAACACGATGTTTTCATGCTTGAGGAGGCTCCTTTGTGCTATCTCCTGACTTTTCCAATTACCGCTCACTTTGTTCTAATGCTACGGATACCTCATTGGAAAAGTTTGGCAAGCTCTGCCTTATTCCTTTCTCACACCTGCCTCCAGATACGTTCCTTAGATAGTTTCAATGCATTTGTCTGGATCTCTCAGCTTGCATTTTTTCAGCCTTCTTTCTAAATGATCTCTTCTTTCAGAATCTTCCTTGTTCTCAAACTAATTATCAAAGCCTCTATCTTTAAAATTCCTCTACAGTCCTTTTTAAAAATTTTTATTTATTTTCAAAATCAGTTTTTATTGGAGTATAGTTGATATACAATGTTGTGTTAGTTTCTGCTCTACATCAAAGTGACTCTCATACATATACATACACATATATGTTATATATACACATATATCCACTCTTATTTTACATTCTTTTCCCATTACAGTCCTTTTTAGTGATAGGCAGGTAACATTACACAAACAGCTGTCCATCCTTCTTGGCCATGGCCCCCAAGTCAATCCTTATCCAGCTCAAGTCTTCAAGGCTTGGGGTGCTAAATCATTGAAGGATTCTTCTCTCAAAGCAGATGGAAAGGGAGGTTACTGCTGCCCCTTAATGCAACTTGTTCCTTGATTCAATCTTCGTCCCTCCCTGGAAATGCCAGGTGTGTCAGGAGATGAGTCTGATTATGGTTTTACCAGATCACGTGCCACGAAAGAATGTCATTAGATGGACTGACTCCCAATTAACAAGGGCAGATACTTGGGCTAGACCGTGTGGCCTCTTTGAAGGTCTACCACAGGACTCTGATTTCAGGGGTGCCTAGCCTGAAGAGGAGTCCTGACTTAACAAGAAGCCAAGTAAAAAAATTTATGGGACAAGGGACTCTTCTGAGGAAGGCCAATAACAGATTGAAGGGAAGGGCATTTGAAAAGCAGTGAGGAAGTAAAAAGAAAAAAGACATTACGTACTGTGTCCACACCCTCTGGGGATGGGGTATAAATGCTCCCCAGATGCAGAAGACTCCAAAGCTCCTTGCAGAACTTGGACTCTGTCTTCAGCCGGTCACCTCACTCCCTCCATCACCATGCCTTACAGCTGCTCTCTGCCCAGCCTGAGCTGCCGCTCTAGCTGCTTCTCCCGGCCCTGTGTGCCCCCCAGCTGCCACGGCTCCACCTTGCCCGGGGCCTGCAACATCCCCGCCAACGTGGGCAACAGCAGCTGGTCCTGCGAGGGCTCCTTCAACGGCAACGAGAAGGAGACCATGCAGTTCCTGAACGGCCGGCTGGCCAGCTACCTGGAGAAGGTGCGCCAGCTGGAGCGGGAGAACGCGGAGCTGGAGAGCCGCATCCGGGAGCGGAGCCAGCAACAAGACCCCCTTGTGTGCCCCAACTACCAGTCCTACTTCCGGACCATCGAGGAGCTCCAGCAGAAGGTGAGGGGCCTTGTTGTCATCTCTAAGCAGGGGAAGTTTGCTAGGATTCTCAATCTGTGGGAGAGAGCTATGTTTCTTGCATCTATGCCATCGTGATTCTTTCTTCCTCCTTTTACCTTCAAAATGGCTTTTTAAGCATTTTTAAAGAAGTCGATGGTTTCATATTTATTTTCAATCCTCACTTAGTAACCTCTCATTCCCCAGATCCTTTGCACCAAGGCAGAGAACACTAGGCTGGTAGTGCAGATTGACAATGCCAAGCTGGCCGCAGATGACTTCAGGACCAAGTGAGTTGTTCAGAGTTTACACGGGTCTGCTCCTTTTGCTCAATCTCTAGTAAAAGAAAAGGGATTTCCATAGCTTACCGAACAGCAGTTCAATCCATCAATTGTGAAGGATTCTGCAGAGGATTGGGGGGAACCAAGAAAGAAGTCACAAAAGTGGATGAGGACTCAAATCAATTTTTGAATCAATATTGGGTCTTGACTGAGCCTCCAGAACCCTCTGCCTCTTGGGTCCACTCATTGCCGAAAGAGGGAAGAAGAGGTGAATGGGGTTATCCAAGATCATTCTTGTCAGTCTTCAAGGTCTACCAGTAACCTCTCTGACCCTATCCTTGTGCAGGTATGAGATGGAGCTGGGCTTGCGGCAGCTGGTGGAGTCGGACATAAATGGCCTGCGTAGGATCCTGGACGAGCTGACCCTGTGCAAGTCTGACCTGGAGGTCCAGGTGGAGTCCCTGAAGGAGGAGCTGACCTGCCTCAAGAGCAACCACGAGGAGGTGAGACCAGAAATGAGAAATGAAGAAACCTGACTCAGCCTCAGGCTGAGGGTGGCTTTAGTGATTTGGGGTGGCAGAATCAGGAATAAGAATCTTCTAAATTTCCTTCAAAAACACCAAAACTTCAGGATAAAAGAAAACATTGAGACATGAAACCTATCCATGTTCCCAGATAAGCTGTCTTTCACTCAGAACTGGTGCCTCACTTGAGTTTCCCAGGGCACCTCCATGGGCTTGTGATTGGTTACTGAGTTGTAGGAGGAGTCCCAGCATTGCTCTAATCATGCCATGCAAAGCCATTTCTCTTTGCCCTCAAAGCCAAAATATCAATCCTGGTGAACTGGAGTCTCCACTTTTTCAAAGTCTTGATGACAAATGACCTGGGGTTCCTTCTCTCTCCTGGGAGGGGCTATGACAAGATCTTACTTGATGGCAAAAATGCTGTGATATACAATCTGAAATCATAGAACCAATTCTTTTTCTTATGAGGTCATCTGCAGCCAATCTGCAAACTGGGCAAGTTAGGCATTCATCCATCCTTGAGTGGCCCCCAAGCAAATCCTTGGGAATTTTTTTTGAATCCAAGTGCCATGACACAGTCATGGTGGGAAGGAGCCGAACACATGGAACGCAGACCACTTGGCCTTCTGTTGTCATAGCCACTCCACTAAAAGTTTCTTTTCCGAGGAAATAGACAAACAGGACTTTGACAAGCAGTGCCATTTCTTTGGGTCCACTTTTTATTGAGGATAGTCACTCTTGCGTTTTCTACATCCACAGGAAGTCAACTCCCTGCGGAGCCAGCTTGGAGACCGCCTCAACGTGGAGGTGGACGCCGCCCCCACCGAGGACCTGAACCGCGTGCTCAACGAGACCAGGTGTCAGTACGAGGCCCTGGTGGAGAGCAACCGCAGGGACGTGGAGGAATGGTTCACCAGGCAGGTGGGCATCTCGGCACGTGGCCGCTCAGGCCCCTCGGCCCCTCAGGGCCCTTCAGACAGGGTCTGATCCTGCCTTCTCCCCTTTGGTGTTTCAGACCGAGGAGCTGAATGGGCAGGTGGTGTCCAGCTCGGAGCAGCTGCAGTCCTACCAGCTGGAGATCACTGAGCTGAGACGCACGGTCCATGCCTTGGAGGTGGAGCTGCAGGCCCAGCACAACCTGGTGGGTATCGTTCAGACTCCTGGTGAGAAGGGCAGGTTGGGAGTCAGAGGCACCGGGCTGGCCTTTGGGCCCTCCTCTCCTTAACTCTTGGAGCTTGTGACTTCTTTGGATCCTGTGGAGAAGCCCTTTCAGGAGCAGCCCTGTGACCTTCCTTCCCTTCCCCACGACAGAGAGACTCTCTGGAGAACACCCTGACGGAGATAGAGGCCCGCTACAGCTCCCAGCTGGCCCAGGTGCAGTGCCTGATTGGCAAGGTGGAGGCCCAGCTGGCGGAGATCAGGAGGGACCTGGAGCGGCAGAACCAGGAGTACCGGGTGCTGCTGGATGTCCGGGCCCGGCTGGAGGGTGAGATCAACACGTACCGGGGGCTGCTGGAGAGCGAGGACTGCAAGTGAGTACTCAGCTGCCGGTGTTTGGAGAAGCTATGCACATATAGGCGCACTTTTCAGTTGGACTCCAGGCAAAGATTGCATACCTTGGAGAGGAAATTATGCCTTCACACCAGACATGCTCAGACAGAACTCAGAAAACAATGTGGCCATCATTAAAACATAAAATGGCAGGAATTGTGTGATGTGCAGACTGAAATTGCACAGTCAACTCTTTGCATTCTACTCTGATGACACTGATATGTGATCAGTGATATTTCTTATATCTTAACAATACCGTATTGTGTAGAAGTTACATTTCCACATGCTACCTTATCTGCCCTGTTACCGTCAGGCAGGCAGGATCAGTATTCTCTTCATTCTGTAGGTGAAGGGACTGGGGCCTGGAGAAGGCAAGCGACTTCTCTAAGGTCACCAGCTAGGAATGGACATTGCTGGGAGCTGAGACCGGAGTTTCTGAGCCTCTGTCCGGCACTTTTGACATGATATGACAGGGAGACCATTAGCATTGATAGTGAGCTTCGCAGCAGGTGAGCCTGTGACCTTCTCTGTTACAGGTCAGGCCAAGTCCCAGAGAGCAGTCCACTCTTGAGGTCTCCCTGGTGTATATTACAAGCCACCCTCAATTCGCTTTCCATATCATTCTTTTTCTCCAGGCTGCCCTGCAACCCCTGCGCCACGACCAATGCATGTGTCAAGACCATCATGCCCTGTGTCTCCAGTGCCTGCACCCCCTGTGCTCCTGCTACCCGCTTCTCTACCTGTGTCCCCCACCCCAACTGTGGGCCCTGCAACTCCTACGTGTGCTAGAGTCCAGTGGTTGCCAGAAGAGCAAGGAGGGAGGGCCCAGTGTTCCAGAGCTTTGACCTGGCCCTGGTTCATTCCACCAAATGGGCCAGAAAACACAACTGCATGGCTGGAGCTGCCCCAGGGAGGTGGTCAAGATACTCACCCAACCTACTCCAGATAATTCCCTGCCTACCTTTTACTTCACTGGAGACCATTTCTTCTTAGCTAGCCCAGAGGACCCTCCCACGTGCCATGAGCTTTCCCTTGTAACCTCCTAATAAACTTGATTTCCTTGGCAAAGCAGATGCCTTTCTCACTGGTATTCATTTGTCTCACCATGACCATCACTTGAGCACTTTATAAAAGGGCCACTTGAAAGCAGAGCCCTATAATAGCCTCACTCTTGGATATGAGAGCCTGGCAGGCAGATGGCTGGCCTGGCATCCTGACCCCACAGGTGAGGCAGGATGGCAGGAAAGAGGGTAGGGCAGCTGCTATGTGGCTTCATCTCCCTTTGGCCGTTCCTGGATTTTCTTCCTCACCCCTCTTGACCAGGACATCTCCTAGAGCCGATTTTATCCAAATCTAAAGTGAGGAGGCATGAGCTGGGGGCTGGAAAGAGGCTCTGGAAAGCTCATCTTTTCTCAGCAGGAAGTTTTAAGTCCAGCCCTGTATTATCTGGGTTACTGGTCGTTCAGGCAGCCTCAGGACCATGCAGCAAAGGGAACATCTGGCTTGCCTACTGTGCCCAGGACTTCCTCCTTCCTTCTGATCTCCTTCCTGGGGATCATTATCAGCCTGGGCTCCAGCCGCTCACTTCCCCTCCCCGGATCTGGGGCTCAGAGAACCCACCAACTTTTCCTTTAATACTTCCGCCTTCCTCTATTCAATCCAACCAGTGCCTGTTGGATACCTGCTCTGTAAAGACCCTGGATGGTGGGGAGGGGAGAGGCACATAATGAAAGACACAGTCCTGGCTGCAAGTTATTTATAATTTCTTAAAAGGGATAAAACTAGTCCCCAAGTAGGGCTATTATAAACCTAGTCCCTGGCACTGTGAATGCTCAGGCTGGTGCTGCAGGAAATCTCAGAGTACTGAAAGTGATATCAGTGTTCATCAAGAATGGGTATCTTTCTTTAACTCTAATGAAGAGTTTCCAGAAAGGAACACAGTCTTGCCAACACCCTGATTTTTCAAAATTTGGGTAAAATATATGTAACATAAATTTACCATTTTATCCATTTTTAGTGTACAATTCAGTAGCATGAAGTATATTCACATTGTGGTGCAACCATCGCCTCTACCCACCCCTAGAACGTTTTCATCATCTCAAACGGAAACTCTGAACTCATTAAACAATAACTCCCTAAACCCCCCTGCCCTGAGCCCCTGGTAACCTCTATTCTATTTTCTGTCTATATGAATTTGACTATTCTGGGTACCTTGTATAAAGAAATGGAATTGTATATTATTTGTCCTTTAGGGTCTGGCTTTTTTCATTGTATAATGTTTTCCAGGTTCATCCATGTCGTAGCATGTATCAGAATTTAGTTCTTTTAAAGATTTAACAATATTCCATTGTACATATATAATGCATTTTGTTTGTTCATTCATCATTGATGGATATTTTGGGTTATTTCCACCTTTTGGTTATTGCGACATGCTGCTATCAACATTGGTGTACATACGTCTTCTGTTCAAATCCCTGCTTTCAATTTTTGTGTGTGTGTGTGTGTTTATGTACCTAGATGTGGAATTACTGAATCATATGGTAATTCTATGTTTTTTGAGTAACCTCCATACTGTTTTCCACTGTGGCTGAACCATTTAACATTCCCACAAGCAATGTACAAGGATTGCAATCTCTCCCCAATACTCATTTTCTGGTTTGTTTTTTTTTTTTTAAGTTGTAGGAGTTCTTTATAAATTCTGGATATTAATCCCTTATTAGATATATGATTTGAAAATATTCTCCCATTCTGTGGGTTGCCTTTTCACTCTTTTCATTCTCTTGAAATTAAAGTTTTTAATTTTTGTAAAGTTCATTTTACCTATTTTTCCTTTTGTTATCTGTGCTTTTGGTGTCATCACCAAGAAATCAGTGCCAAATCCAATGTCATGAAGATTTTCCCCTATGTGTTCTTCTAAGAGTTTTATCATTTTAGCTCTGATGTTTAGGTCTATGATCCATTTTGCAAAAAACATCACTGAGATTTTTATAGAGATTGCATTGAATCTGTAGATTGCTTTGAGCAATATTGTTATCATAACAACATTAAATCTTCCAATCCATAAACATGGGATGTCTTTCCATTTACATATGTCTTCCTTAGTTTCTTTTGGCAATGTTTTGCAGTTTTTCAGTGTGCAAGTCTTTTGCCTCCTTGGTTATGTTTATTCCTAAGTTTTTTATTCCTTTTGATGCTGTTGGAAATATAATTTTCCTTCTAATTTCTTTTTCAGATTGTTCATTGCTAGTGCATAGAAATGCAACTCCATACCTTGATTTTAACCCAGTGAGAGTAAATTCTTGATTTTAGACCTGTGTCAGACTTCTGACTTATAGAACTTTACAATAATACATTTTTGTTTTACACCACTAAATTTGAGGTCATTTGTGACAGCAGGAATGGGAAACTAGTATAGCTCACATCTACTGAACTCAACTATGGGTTAAGCAAAATACTAGGAGCTTATCTTAATTAATCTTCCTAACAATGCTGCAAATTAAATCCATTTTACAGATGAGTAAACTGAGCCTTAGAAACATGCTTGAAATCACAGTTGGTTATTAGCAATTATGGGATTGGAACCATGTTCTCTCTATAGTTATACATAAAATATCACTATAAAGTATGGAGAATAATTTAAAAAATTGGAGCAGAATGATACAATGACATGCTTCAAAGTTGTCTTCTACACACAGATTCCAGCTAATTTTTGGCAAATCGCTTTAGGACTTGGTTTTCCAGTCAATTATGAGTCACAGTCATATAGAAGTGTTTTTTTGTTTTATTGTTTGTTTCTTTAACATCTTTATTGGAGTATAATTGTTTTACAATGGTGTGTTAATTTCTGCTTTATAACAAAGTGTATCAGCTATACATATACATATATCCCCATATCTCCTCCCTCTTGTGTCTCCCTCCCAGCCTCCCTATCCCACCCCTCTCTAATTTTGTATCCTGCTACTCTACCAAATTGATTGATTAGCTCTAGTAGTTTTCTGGTAGCATCTTTAGGATTCTTTATGGAGAGTATCATGTCATCTGCAAAGAGTGACAACTTTACTTCTTCTTTTCTGATTTGGATTCCTTTTATTTCATTTTCTTCTCTGATTGCTGTGGCTAAAACTTCCAAAACTATGTTGAATAATGGTGGCGAGAGTGGACAACCTTGTCTTGTTCCTGATCTTAGAGGAAATGGTTTCAGTTTTTCACCATTGAGAACGATGATGGCTGTGGGTTTGTCATATATGGCCTTTATTATGTTGAGGTAAGTTCCCTCTATGCCTACTTTCTGGAGAGTTTTTATCATAAATGGGTGTTTAATTTTGTCCAAAGCTTTTTCTGCATTTATTGAGATAATCATATGGTTTTTATCCTTCAATTTGTTAATATGGTTTATCATATTGATTGATTTGCGTATATTGATGAATCCTTGCAGTCCTGCAATAAACCCCACTTGATCATGCTGTATGATCCTTTTAATGTGCTGTTGGATTCTGTTTGCTAGTATTTTGTTGAGGAATTTTGCATTTATGTTCATCAGTGATACTGGCCTGTAGTTTCCTCTTTTTCTGACATCTTTGTCTGGTTTTGGTATCAGGGTGATGGTGGCCTCGTAGAATGAGTTTGGGAGTGTTCCTCCCTCTGCTATACTTTGGAAGAGTTTGAGAAGGATAGGTGTTAGCTCTTCTCTAAATGTTTGATAGAATTTGCCTGTGAATCCATCTGGTTCTGGGCTTTTGTTTTTTGGAAGATTTTTAATCACAGTTTCAATTTCAGTGTTTGTGATTGTTCTGTTTATATTTTCTATTTCTTCCTGGTTCAGTCTTGGAAGGTTGTACCTTTCTAAGAATTTGTCCATTTCTTTCAGGTTGTCCATTTTATTGGCATATAGTCGCTTGTAGTAATCTCTCATGATCCTTTGTATTTCTGCAGTGTCAGTTATTACTTCTTTTTCATTTTTAATTCTGTTGATTTGTCTATTTTGAGTGAAGTCAAAGTGAAGAGTGAAGAGTGAAGTCTGTTTTGTCTGATATGAGAATTGCTACTCCAACTTTCTTTTGATTTTCATTTGCATGGAATATCTTTTTCCATCCCCTCACTTTCAGTACAGACATTTTAATAATATTAATTCTTCCAGTCCATGAACACAGTATATCTTTCCATTTATTTGTGTCATCTTCAGTTTCTTTCATCAATGTCTTATAGTTTTCAGAGTACAGGTCTTTCACCACTTTGATTAGATTTATTCCTACATATTTTATTCTTTTTGATGTAACTGTAAATGGGATTGTTTTCTTAATTTCTCTTTCCAATAGATCATTATTAGTGTATAGAAACATTATAGATTTTTTAAAACATCTTTATTGGAGTATAATTGCTTTACAATGGTGTGTTAGCTTCTGCTTTATAACAAAGTGAATCAGCTATACTTACACATATGTGCCCATATCTCTTCCCTCTTGCATCTCCATCCCTCCCACCCTCCCCATCCCACCCCTCCAGGCGGTCACAAAGCACCAAGCTGATCTCCGTGTATTAATTTTTTATTCTGCAACTTTACTGAATTCATTTATTCTAAATTTTTTTTTGGTGGCATCTATAGGGTTTTCTATATATAGTATCATGTCATATGCAAACCATGACAGTTTTCTTTCTTTCTTTCCAATTTGAATTTGTTTTCTTTTCTTTTTGTCTTGTCTGATTGCTGTGACTAAGACTTCCAATAATATGTTGAATAAAAGTGGCAAGAGTAGGCATCTTTGTCTTGTTTCTGATCTTAGAGGAAATGTTTTCAGCTTTTCACCATTGAGTATGAGGTTAACTGTGGGTTTGTCATATATGGACTTTATTCTGTTGAGATATTTTCCCTCTATGCCCACTTTGTTGAGAGTTCGTATCATAAATGGATGTTGAATTTTGTCAAAAGTTATTTCTGCATCTATGGAGATGATATATGATTTTTATTCTTCCTTTTGTTAATGTGGTGTAACACATTGATTGATTTGCAGATATTGAAACATCCCTGCATCCGTGAGATAAATCCCACTTAATTATGGTGCATGGTCCTTTTAATGTATTGTTAAATTAGGTCTGCTAATATTTTGTTGAGGATTTTTGTTGAGGATTTTTGCATCTATGATCATCAAGGTTATTGGCCTGTGATTAATTTTTTTTGTAGTGCCTTTGTCTGGTTTTGGTATCAGGGTAATTCTGGCCTAGTAGAATGAGTTTAGAAGCATTCCCTCCTCTTCAATATTTTGAAATAGTTTCAGAAGCAGGTACTAAGTTTCTTTAAATGCTTGGTAGAATTGACCTGTGAAGACATTTGGTCTTGGACTTTTGTTTGTTGGGTGTTTTTTTTTTTTTTTTTCTGATTCGATTTCATGACTAGTAATTGGTCTCTTCAGATTTTCTTGTTCTTCCTGATTCAGTCTTAGGAGATTTTACACTTGTAGGAATTTATCCATTTCTTCTAGGTTGTCCAATTTGTTGGTATATAATTTTTCATTGTAAACTCTTATGATAATTTGGTGTTTGGTGTTGGTTGTAACTTCTCCTCTCTCATTTCTGATTTTTTTGGGCCCTCTCCTTTTTCTTGATGTGTTTGGTTAAAGGTTTATAGAATTTGTTTATCTTTTCAAAGAACCAGCTTTTAGTTTCACTGATATTTTCTATTGTTTCTTTAGCCTCTATTTCACTTATTTTCACTCTGATCTTTATTATTTTCTTCCTTCTACTACCTCTGGACTTTGTTCTTTTTCTAGTTACTTTAGGTATAAAGTTAGGTTGTTTATTTGAGATTTTTCCTGTTTCCTGCGGTAGGTCTGTATTGCTATACACTTCCCTCTTAGAACTGCATTTGCTGTGTCCCATAGATTTTGGATTGTTGTGTTTCCATTTTCATTTTTCTCAAGGTACTTTTTGATTTCTTCTTTTCTTTCTTCAATAACACATTGGTTGTTTAGTAACATGTTGTTTAGACTCCATGTATTTGTGTTTTTTTCCAGTGTTGCTCTTGTAGTTGATTTGTAGTCTCATATCATTATGGTCAGAAAAGGTGCTTGATATGATTTCAATCTCCTTAAATTTATTGAGACTGGTTTTGTTGCCTAGCATGTAATCTATCCTGGAAAATGCTCCATGTGCACTTGAAAAGAATATGAATCTGCTGTTTTGGGGTGGAAAGTCCTGTATACATCTATTAAGTCTATCTGATCTTATGTATCATTTAATGCCAATATTTCCTTATTGATTTTTTTCTTTTTCTTTTCTTTCTTTCTTTTTATTTTTTTTGGTTGCACTGCATGGCATGTGGGATCTTAGTTCCCTGACCAGAGATTAAACCCTTGTCCCCTGCAGTGGAAACATGGAGTCTTAACAACTGGACTGACAGGGTTAGGGTTCCCTCTAGTGTATTTTTCATTTCTGTTATTGTATTCTCCAGCTCTGATTGGTTCTTTTTCATATTTTTGATCCCTTTGTTGATGTTATCACTGTGTTCCTCCATTCTTCTGAGTTTGCTGAATGTCTTTATGGCCATTACTTTGAACTCCTTATCTGGAAGATTGATTATCGCCATTTCATTTATTTATTTTTCTAAGGGACATATTCCTTTCTTTCACTTGGAACATATTCCTTTATCTCCTCATTTTTACTTAACTCTCTGTGTTTGTTTCTACACATGAGGTAGACCATCTATGTCTCCCTGTCTTGAAGGAGTGGCTTTGTGTAGAAGGTGTTTTGTGGGACCCAGTAGTGGGGTCCCACTTTGTTACCAGAGGCAGGTGTTCCAGGGCTGTGTAATCTGTGTGTGTCTGTGGCTGGGTCACTATTGCTGTAGGCACACTAGTGTGGGGGCTTGTCACCAGAGCAGCTGGCTGTAAGACCCAGCTGCAATAGTTGCAGGCAGTCTGTTGTGTGGGGCTGGGCCCTGGGCAAGAACCACTTTGGAGGGATGCTGGTGCTGGCTGAGGATGTCTGCTTCTCCTCTATGATCATCTGTTACTCCCTGGCTCATACCATCCTTACTAAGCTTTTTCCAATTCCTCTAACGCAGAACTTCCCAACTTATTGAGGTGAATGGGCTAGAGGGAGTCATGGTACTGATGCTCTAAGTCCTCAGAATAGTTGGCCAAGGCAGCCCAGTCACTTTTCCCCAGTGAGCCACAAAAATATCATTTTCTGTTTAAGCTGTTTGTGAAAAATAGGAAATATGGTCAAATGCAATGTGCTCTCTCACTTCTGGCCTTCATGTTTGTCCCAACTCTACCCAGAACAATCTCCTTCCTCTTCACTTAGTTTCAGCTTTCAGCAACATCATCAATTCCTCAAGAAAGCCTTCCTTGACCTCTGCTAAGTCTGGTTAGATCTCCGGCTGCACGTTCTTACAGCAGCTGGGGCTTCCCCCATGACAGATGTATCATCCACTTGGCCGGTGTGTGTTCTCCACTAGGTTGTAGGTTTGCCTCTCTTGCTCACTGTTGCATCCCCAGTGCCTAGCTCTGTGTCTGGTATATAGGAAGGACTCAGTAAATGTTTGTTAAAGGAAGTGAGCTAATTCATCCTTGGTGTGCAAAACAGTGCTTTCTCTTGCTCTCTGTGTTTTTGTGAATGGTAAAGTTTTTCTCCTAAATTCTTATGCTTGCCAAATTTTCGGTTCATTCTTGACCCTCTCTCAGATTGCTGATTTTAAAAAAATGTTTCTTTGAAAATGGTTCTTACACCAATTTCTCCTTTTACACTTCCCCTACAGATACCTAAACTCAATTCTTTATTACTGCTGACCCAGACTATTATAATAACCTTGCTGCTCCTCTGCTTCCAGCCTTATCTTCATTTTGCTAAAACAGATAAATGTTTGATAAAATATTGCCCTCCAAGGAAATCTAAGCTCCTTAGCTTTGTCACTGAAGACCTCTGCCATATGGTCACAACCTCCCCATCCAGCTCTATTTTCCACCACTTCCCTTCACTCCTCTCCCCTCCCAGTTACCTAGTCATACTCGACCATGCCTTGGGCTTTCCCGCACCATTCTGTTTGTACATGATTCTTCCACCTGCAGTATCTGCTTTTCTCCTCTCTGCTTCTTAGAAACCTTCCCATCCCTTCACAAATCTATCCCTGTGAACTTCCAGTTCTGGCTGTGCTCTCTCTCCCCATTTTTTCAACTTCTCACTTATCATCTCTTGCCTCATATTATTATACAATGCTCATTCCTTCATCCACTCAACAAATGTCCATTGAGTCCCTACTGTGTACCATGTACCTAAAGCTGAGGATTCAAAGATGAACTAGACCATGTCTTTGCTTCTGGGAACTCAAATACACAGAGAGATATGCATATAAGTCATGCAGTGTTATGCTCAAAGTGAAATGAAAGCTAAGAGAGGAGGGAGAGATGACTTGTCGGAAGAAGTTAGGGAAGGAGTTAGTTCATTAATTTAAGCAGCATGGTATGATGGAAAGAACAGAGATCTGTGTTGAAATCCTGGATTCACAACACATTAACCCCTACTCTCTATGCCTCTGTTTGCCTATCTGTAAAATGGGAATATTATCATGTACCTCGAAAGGTCATGGTGAGATATGAATAAGATCATGTTTGTGAAGAATGTCTAGTAGCAACTTGGACTTGTACAGGTGCTCAACAAGTGTGAGCTCCTTTTGACCATAGCCCTGATCCTACCTTCCATATTCCTCACAGTGCCCTGTACAAACTATGATCCTGGTGACTATCTGCTACTTTGTTGATTGACATTATTATGGATATGGATGATGCCTGTCATATCAGGTAACAGGGCCACTGGGAACCAGGCTATTTTAATGATCCTAGAAGGGATATATTCCTCTTTCTGAGAACCATGAATTTGGAATTTGACCTAGGGAATGATACATGGGCAAGGGTTATACTTTTCCATCTCAGCAAGAAGAGTCAGGGCTGTCAAGCCAGGAAGCAAAGAAGCCATAGCGTTCCTGGACACCCCACTAATGAAGGCCAGGGCTTTCACGAGTCCAGCTCTTTGAAACCACACCATAAAGCTCTTACTTCACTGATGCACAGCATGGAAGAGGAGTTCTGACTGAGCAAGAAGCCCAAGTAAAGTCTTTTATGAGATGAGGGACTCTTCTGAGGAAATGTAACAAGTCAAGGGGAAAGGCTTTTGACAACCAAATGAGTAAGAAAAAAGGGCTGTCTTCCACACCCACACCCTCTGCAGAGGGGCTATAAATGCTCCCAAGAGGAAGGAGACCCACAGCTCTGTGGCTTGGACAACTTGGACTCTGTCTTCAGCCGGTCACCTCACTCCCTCCATCACCATGCCTTACAGCTGCTCCTTGCCCAACCTGAGCTGTTGCTCCAGCTGCTTCTCCCGGCCCTACGTGCCCCCCAGCTGCCACAGCTCTACCCTGCCCAGGGCCTGCAACATCCCCGCCAACGTGGGCAACAGCAGCTGGTCCTGCGAGGGCTCCTTCAACGGCAACGAGAAGGAGACCATGCAGTTCCTGAACGGCTGGCTGGCCAGCTACCTGGAGAAGGTGCGCCAGCTGGAGTGGGAGAACGCCGAGCTGGAGAGCCGCATCCGGGAGTGGTATGTGTCTCAGATCCCGTACATCTGCCCAGATTACCAGTCCTACTTCCGGACCATCGAGGAGCTCCAGCAGAAGGTGAGGGGGTGGGCACCCCATTGCCTCCAGCAGGAAGTTGTAGGGAGGGAATTCGAGATATGATCAAGAAACAATATAAGCTCTCGGTGTGATTGAAACGCATGGGTTGAAGTCTTGCTTTTCCATTCTGTTTTCTTGAGGACCCGTCTTATTCTAGTTCCAGGACTGTTAGATCTGAGTATTTGCATAATGTTAGTCTGTGTGGAGGTAGCAGCACTTTGCATAAATAAACTGTAATTAAATCTGCCTCCGAATGCTTCCATGCATTTGCCAAGACTCTGGAATTATTATCCTGAGGTGAGAGAAGAGACTGAGCCCAAGAAAGAAGCTGAGAAAGTGAAATTTTTGTAAGAATTGGACCAATTTCTCTCTCTTTTATCTGGGCTTTTGACTGCTCTGACCTCTTGTTGCTGTCCTCTTCTGGGTGCCTAATTATCTTAACTTCATCGTCTTGACCTAGAGGCCTCTGGGCTTCTCATGGTGCACAGTGTCCAGTGAGGGCATAGAAGAGTTGGCTGAAATCAGGAAGAGTGGAAACTACCTAGAAGAACATAGGACCAACCCATCCAGGATGGATGGGAGGGCATGGCTCCATCCATGACTCTGCCCCCTCCAATCGCTTGTTGACATATTTATCTTCTCCACTGAATTGGAAGTTTTCTGTGGGCAGGATCTAGTGCTTACTCATTATTGTATCTTCAGCTCCTGCTACCATGCCAGACATACAGTAGGTTTTTAAAGGGAAATGTTAGTTATTATTATTATCAGCTTCTCAGTACTGCTTATTAGGAAAGAAAAGGAAAAATTGTGTATCTGTTGACTCTTTTCTTGCATATGTCAGTGTTCTTTTTTTCCCCAAGTTTGATTTCTTAAATATTTATTGAGCAACTATTGCACATGGACAGCATTTAATAATCTTATATAAGATCCACTGTGATTTCTCTTTCTGTTCCTTCCAAGTAAGTGAATTAGTAGGGATTGCTGTTAGCTAAAAATAATCACGCTTATTCTAGAATGTTTTGGGTCTTCTAGATCCTGTGCAGCAGTCTGACAACGCCAGGCTGGTGGTGCAGATTGACAATGCCAAGCTGGCCTCAGATGACTTCAGGACCAATTGAATGGGTAAGGGGGCTGTTGTCTTCCCTCTTTCCTCTCCTTCACCTTAGCCTGTCCTCTGTACCAACAAACATTGACAAAGTTTTCCCTAAGATCGACAGAGCCATTGCTAACCAGAGCTCAGAGAACCCTTCTCCAGAGTCAGACTCTTTGCCTGCTTTTCCTTTCCAGAGGACATCTCCGAATCCCATCCAGTGTAGAAGTCATGTTCCCCTGATGCTCCACTATGCACAGAGTCCAATCAGGAGAATGGAGAAAGTGTTTTAATTTTGGAAATCTCATGGTTTATGGGCTTTTATCCCATTAAATCCACTGGCTCTTCATTTATTAAAAAATAATTACCAGTGCCTTTTCCTCCAGGAGCTTCGGTAGCGTGTTGAAAACCTAGATGAACGAGATGGCTGTAAAAACCACAAGCCCCAACTCACAGTTGTCTGACAAACCAAACCAGGCCTGCCTCTGATGCTCCTGTATCACAGGTATGAGACAGAGGTGTCCTTGAGACAGCTGGTGGAGGCAGACCTGAACAGCCTGGGCAGGATCCTGGATGAGCTGACCCTGTGCAAGTCTGACCTGGAGGCCCAGGTGGAGTCCCTGAAGGAGGAGCTGATCTGCCTCAAGTAGAACCATGAGCAGGTGAAGTTCCCCAACAGGATCAAACTCGCCAAGGCCTGTTTCCAGCTGCCAAGGGGTGTGGGAGAGGCTCAACTAGCCAAGGAATCTGTTCTCCAAACAAAAAGGGATTTGGAGAGAGTGAGTAATCTGTGATAGGAGGCGAGGGTTTTTCTGCCGGCGGCAGGAATGAGGGTGAAGAAGCTGGCAAGCCCAGTAATGAGGAAAGGTCAACAGCAAGGCAGTGCCCACAGCCGCTTCCTCTCCCAGGTTGGAGCACATGGGGCTGCAGAGATCTTTTATTCCAATTCTCCGCTTAGTAACAGGAGACGCCAGCAGGACCACCCTGCAGGGAGGGCTGAGCTGGAAACACAACCCAACTCTCCCCTTTCTGGTCCGGAGCTCTTTCTGCTATTCAGTGTTGCCCGGAGGAAACGCTGTAAGGTGCTCACATCATTGCTAGATTAATTGCATGATAAAGAAGACAGATATTTTGTGCAAACCTTAATCCCAGAACGATGTAAATGGTGATAGTTAATATTAATTGAGTGCTTATTGTGTGCCAAACACTGTGCTAAGTGCTTTAGAACTTCATCTTACCGATGAAGCACTTGAGGCTTCTAGAAGCTTCTAGAAGCTTTCTAGTAAGTGGTAGACAAGAGACCCAATTCAAATCTGTCTGACATCCACCTAAGCCCAAGCACTAAGCTATGTTGGGTGTGTGAAGAGATTAGCTGATAGTTACTTCCTTTATCAATAGCTAAACTAGTGAAATCAACAAATCACCAGTTAAGTGTATTCTATCCCAGGATGGCAGATTTTGAAGTAAACATTCTTTGTTTCCTCTTTAGCTGCACTCTGTCCTTTTTATTATGCATGGCTAAGAATCAAACCATAGTCTATATGGTATACTAACAAGAACACTGGATTGGATGTTTGGGCTCCAGAGTTTAAATCATGGTCTATTGCATCTCGGCTCTGAGTCCAAACCCCTGTACCTCTTTAAGTGAGGAGTGGTATACTGAGTACAAAGGTGGAAGGAGGTCATGGACTTGAAAGCACTCTGTAAAGTGGAATGTACAGGTTAGTCATTGAATACAGAACCCAGTTAATGAGAGGATCAGAGAGAATAGAAATTTTGAAAGCTTAAGAATAAGCACAAGTTGAATTGCATTCTCTCAGAGGAGAGCATTAGGATCCTTTGTGATACTTTGAATTGTCCCCTTCCTCCATCAGGAAGCCAACTCCCTGCGGAGCCAGCTTGGAGACCGCCTCAACGTGGAGGTGGACGCTGTCCCCACCAAGGACCTGAACCGCGTGCTCAACGAGACCAGGTGTCAGTATGAGGCCCTGGTGGAGAGCAACCGCAGGGACGTGGAGGAATGGTTCACCAGGCAGGTGGGCATCTCGGCACGTGGCCGCTCAGGCCCCTCGGCCCCTCAGGGCCCTTCAGACAGGGTCTGATCCTGCCTTCTCCCCTTTGGTGTTTCAGACCGAGGAGCTGAATGGGCAGGTGGTGTCCAGCTCGGAGCAGCTGCAGTCCTACCAGCTGGAGATCACTGAGCTGAGACGCACGGTCCATGCCCTGGAGGTGGAGCTGCAGGCCCAGCACAACCTGGTGGGTATCGTTCAGACTCCTGGTGAGAAGGGGAGATCGGGGAGTCAGAGGCACCGGGCTGGCCTTTGGGTCCTCCTCTCCTTAACTCTTGGAGCTTGTGACTTCTTTGGATCCTGTGGAGAAGCCCTTTCAGGAGCAGCCCTGTGACCTTCCTTCCCTTCCCCATGACAGAGAGACTCTCTGGAGAACACCCTGACGGAGATAGAGGCCCGCTACAGCTCCCAGCTGGCCCAGGTGCAGTGCCTGATTGGCAAGGTGGAGGCCCAGCTGGCGGAGATCAGGAGGGACCTGGAGCAGCAGAACCAGGAGTACCGGGTGCTGCTGGATGTCTGGGCCCGGCTGGAGTGTGAGATCAACACGTACCAGGGGCTGCGGGAGAGCGAGGACTGCAAGTGAGTAGGAGGCTAGTGATATTCCCCTTGGGGCCTCATGAGGTTGCTATGAGGATGAAAGATCTTCTTGTTGGAAATTAATTTATAGTTACAAGCTTTCGGTTGGAGGCAGTCAGAGGAAGTACAATAGTCTTGCACAAAGTGTGTTTCGTATATTCCTATCTCTTCAGCTCCCTTTACCATAACCTGCTCTAATGATTTTCTGTCTCCAGGCTCCCCTGCAACCCATATGCCACAACAAATGCATGTGAAAAGCCCATCGGGCCCTGAGTCTCCAATCCTTGTGACCCACACACTTGGTGTGGGCCTTGCAACACCTTTGTGCACTAGAGGCCCCAGTGCCAGCAGGATGACAAGGGCTCCAAAGTCACATCTCAGCTCTACTTCACCCAAATGTCCCCAACAGGGACCATGCTTCAACCAGCACCAGCTCCACTGAATTTCCCGGCTTGATCCTTGAGCACAAGAAGCTGCAAAGTCCATCTACTGGCTCAGTCTGTCTTCTGAGTCACACAGAGAAATCTACAACAAGATCAAGTAATATCTTTTATCACAATGACACATTTGCATAATGTCTTATGCTCTAACAAATACTTACCTAAATGTGATTTTAAATAATTACATTAAGTGTGATAGAGCTGATTAGGCAAGCTATGAAACTGAACATAATTGGAAGAACTCTTCCCCATCATTCTTTTGGTTTTGGAGATGCAATAAAGATCCTTTGTTAACCTCTTAATAAACTCTTCTTCTGGCACAGGAAGGGTAATTGTCCTTTTCATTCATTCATTTCAAAATTGGGTGTCTTGTATAAATAAAAAAAAATCAGTGTTCTTTCCATCAGATGAAGGGGTCATCACGACTATAGATGGTCTGTGACTACCCTCAAAGATATCAGCCAACACTCATCTAATTGACATACGTTTCATGTTTGGGAGGAAGATGGTAGGAAAGGAATAACAAGTCCACATGAGAGTATCTGCAAACATTTTCTGTTGAGCTCCTCAGAGCGGGTATGTGAGAGAATCACAGAAAGGGGACAACAACAACAGGAGGAAGTGAATCAAGAGAAAGGCTGTGCCTCTTGGCAACATGAAAACGTTGTAACCTAGAAAGAACCGGGGAAAATAGCTCAGCCAACAGTTATCTTCCTCCATGTCCATCTTAGCATATTGGAGAGTTTTTTTCCATAGCCATCAAAATCATGTAATGACTATTTTTGTGCCTAAAAACTCTCATAATAATTATTAAAATATGCAAAAATGTGCTCAAACCCAGACCTTCAACTCAATGTATTACAAATCCTCAAACCAAAATGTTAAAAAAGACTCATTTTCAGTCACATTCCTCTTACCAAAATGTTTTTAATATTGATATTTTCTTCATATCATGTAATCATGATATTTCAAGAGGGTGAAACTGAGCAAGACCCTGTGCAGCCTTCCTGGGGACAGGAACCCCTCTTCCAAGTTCCCTACCTCTTTTTTGTAGAAAAGCTTTAGTCTCCTAGGGCTTCCCCAAGTTCCAAAGAGAAAACTTAATCAGAGAAATGAGAAATTGCAGAAATAAAGGAAAGCAGTCAAGCAAGACAAAATAATAGTTTAGCCATAAAGTCAAGGATCTTTAGTTCCTCCTCAAGGGTTATAGATAAAATCCTGAGCCATATCTTTGAGTTGTTCTGCAGATACTAAAACCCCTAGCAGGTGGAAGAAGTTAACTACATGCTGATCACCAGCACATAGATCCCAGACCAGTTGGAACCAGAAGTCTGATGACTGAGATTCCTGAAACATCACCCTGTTACCTCACCATCAACCAGTTAGAGAAGTGTGCATGAGCTGATCAGGCACCCTGTAACCCACACTCCTAAACTTGCCTTTAAAAACCCATCACTGAAAACCATTGGGGAGTTCAGGTCTTTTGAGCACTAGCTGCCTGTTCTCCTAGCTTGGCGCCCTGCAATGAATGCTGTACTTTCCTTCACCACAAGCCTGTGTCAGTAGATTGGCTTTGCTGTGGGTTAGGTGAGCGGGCCCTGGTTTGGGTTACTAATAAGGGCAAATTTAATACTAAAGACAAATATAATTTTAAAAGCTTTATCACAGATTACTTATTCCTTGAAAAATTTTTATTAGTAGTATATAATGTATATTTTATAATATGCATAATATTTTATAGTTGTAGTATATGCACATATAATATGCATAAAAATAAGTAAGCATATGTGGTGTGTGCACTCAAAGCTTTTCTGATAGGGGTATAAGATGAAATATTGTGAAACCCAGTGGATTAGTGTGCCCTGTACCCCCTGCTGATGGACTGGGGTATGTCATTTCAACCTGATAAAATTATGTGAGAAAACTGTTTTGGTCAAAAGGATTCTTCCCTTTCACAGCGAGGGAATAGCATGAGATTTACACACATACAATTTTTTGGACATATAAATTTACCCAAGATATCTACACTGTGTGAAAGTGTGTGCTGGAACCACTTAATGGAAGCTGTGGTTCCCTCTCCCAGGGTTGTCTTGGGTTGTCAGGACAGAGCAGGTTCCTACAAGTCAGCCCACTGGAGGTCCAGATGGATTCACAGAGAGCCTCTGCCCTGCCCACCCTACGCCTCACTCTTCCCCTTTAATTCCCTTCTCTTGCTACAGTGGCTTCGGGTCGCGAGCAAATGTCCTGCCCCAGGAAGAGCGCGGTGGAGACCCCAGGCTCCCCGATGGAGTCTGAGAGACAAGTAGTGGCTCAGACTTCTTACAGGCTTAGCACCACCCTCCAGAGGGAGGGGCTGCAACTCAGGTGATCCTCCTGGCCTCAGGTTCCTCCCGTCCTTTGTGAAAAAGAGAACATAATGGTTCCTAGTCTATGCTGTACTCACATCTGACTCTGTTCTTTACCAGCTCTAACTGTTGGGCAGGTCCTTCCCCTTCTCAGAGTTTCATGCCTCCTCACAGGGTTCTGAGATGCGATTGAGAAAGTGCAAACTCTGGGAGTAAGTGCAGACCATCTGCAAAGTGCTATGTGGAGGCAAATCTTTATTCCTCAACACATCCTATTGTATTGATGTATTTGTTGATGGGGACTATTGATCCAGTGGCCACCATATTCTTCTGTTAAAGAATGTGATCTGGAGCTAGAGTCTGTGGGTTGGATCTGGGTTCTGCTCTTTAAAAGCTGTGCGGTCTCGGCAAATAACATAAACACTATGCTCCCCAGTTTCCTCACCTATAATACGAGGACAATAATAGCATTTTTTCATAGGATGATGAAGAAGATTAAATTAGTAAATACACATGAAGGACATGATAGTGTGCCTAGCAGAAATAATGAGGGCTATTAGAAGTCATAGTGTGCCCACCCTTGGGGTGCAGACAGGAGAGGTGGTCTTGGGTGGTGCTAGAAGAAGCTTCTGGGTCCGGGGCAGAATCTGTTTTCACAGTGTATGAAAACGCAGTGTGTGAAGATTAATCGTGCTATATGCTGAAGATATTTGTGGTTTTTGTGTGTTATAATTCCAAAAAAAGTGTTTTAAAAAAGTGTAACTGGGTATTAGCAAAAATTCTCAGGAGGGCTTCAGACTTGCAGAAGGTGTGAAAGTGGTGGGGTCCATCCAAGCCTGTATCTCTGAGAAGAAAAGGGAAATCAGCTAATCTTTGGGGTAAATTTGGAGTAAGAGAAAATTACACTTAGGTAATATGAATCTTAGTGTGTGCATATATACATAACACACACACCATATATATACCCATATACATATATACACACACCATACACACATATAAACATCATACACACATATACACACCACATGCATATATATGTATATATGTACACATAATAATTACACACGAATACATTGCATATATTAGTATATTTAATATAATTATATATTATATTAATATTAATTTATATTTAATATTAATGTATTAACTATTAACAGTAACATATTAATGTTGAATTTAAGTATTAATTAATATTAATTAACCAATTAATATTAGTTCAGGTTGATCCTTGAACTAATCCACGTATAGCTTTGCAGTTGGCCCTCCATATCTACAGTTCTATATCTGTGATTCGGCACCAACTGCAAACTGTGTAGTACTGTAGTAGACATTCATTGAAAAAAATACATGTATAAGTGGACCCGTGCAGTTCAGACCCATGTTGTTCAAGGGTCAACCGTATTGTATATATTATACACACACACAATATGCTGAGGTTGTAGGTGGAAAGTAGGAAGGATAGAGGGATCTGGTGGCTATGAGGAGTGCAGAGATCTGCTAGGCTGGATGATGGGGGAGGTACCTTGGGTCCACCTTCCTCTTTTTGTCCCTTTCTCAGCACCCAAGAATCCCCGTTGACTGTTCCAAAGCTCTGTGATATGAGCCTGGAACTTATGCTGGAATGCGCTTTCTCTGCTCAGTTGCCTGAGTAGCAGTGCACGTCAGAAGATGGAGAACTGTGGTTGGTTTATTCTGTGTTTTAGTGAGTCTGGAGCTTTGGTTCCATCTGTTTTTATTGGTATGCAGTCAGTCATACTACATACCATTCCTGTCATACTACTGCATGCAGTGGTGTCCACATTTACCAACGTTTAAAAAAACACAAACAACAATCAAGTGAGGGAACCCAAGTCTCAGTCCACAAAAGAGATTGACACTTGTTTTTCCTTTTGCTGGTCCTGCTTTTCTCAACTGATTATTGGAATGGAGAGATATCGGGAACATGAACTCTCACAGAGATTAGAACATCAGCCACCTCTGAGAAAGGTAGGGCAAGGCAAGAGGTAGAGTGGGGACTAAGGCTTTTATCTAAAACTCACAGATCACGTACTTAGGTATCATTGAGTTCCAGGCAAAAATATCAAAAACCTTGATTCAGGGTGTGCATACCTGAGGACACCGGAAGAGACAGGCCTTCAATCCTTGTTCACCAGCTGCTTTCCCACCCCAGGCGTCTCTGGCCCACCCTCTCCCTTGTGTTAGGGCTGACATGGAGAGTGATGCCAGCCCTCTGACAGATTCTGATCATGCACCACTCTGTTTGTGTTCAGGGAGCAGAGTCCTATAGAAGGGAGAATAGATGTTTTTATCTATCTATTCTAAGATCTGAGAATCAGTGCCCTTTTCAGCAGAGAGGACCACTGCCTAAAATATCAGTGGAGAACCACATACACAAAACAATTCTTTATTTGAGTTTGGTAGAGAAGAATCAGTAGAAAATATTCTTATCAACTTTAAAAATGATTAACATGGATACAAGATAAATCTCAAATCAATGTAGAAAGTCACATTATCATTATTAATGAATGTCTGTTGCTTGCTTAGAATGAGAAGAGAAATAAATGGGTCTGGGACTCTCTGCGTCTTTTTTTTTTTTAATTGTCTTTCAGCAGCAACAAAGAGGCAGGAAAGGAAGAAGAGAGCTCTCTTACAGGTAGGGTCCTTCCATTCAACTCTGGGCTCTCCAGGTTTAAGATAAATTTCTCCCTTCCATGGGGGCCCCAGCCCACCATTGTTGAGGCCATCAGTTCCTAGAGCCGGGCCTTCACAGAAACAGTGCTGTCATAGCCCAGAAGCAAGGGCATCAGAACCTGGGGATCATCTCCCAAACCCACTCTGCCCTCCACGTGAAACAGGCAACACAAGGCTGGGCAGAGTCTTACTCACTAGATGACAGTGTCAGACGTTGTTGACTTCCCTAACTTTCAGACTCTTCCTTTGAGGGAGCACCTGGGCAGGCGTCTCATGTTGCGATGGTCACTGTGTGTGGAGACACGGCACCGTATACACATAACAAGCCTTAGTATTATTGCCATTGACCCTTTGACCTTGAATACTAATTCCTGGGCTCTGAGTCTAATTTTGAGATTGTCTATTCCCAGCTTCCTACAAGGTTCTTTTGTTCCTGCCTTCGACCGGTGTAACCCAGACTCCTGTTTCCCAGCATGGAGCTGGGGTCATGCAGGACCAAGTTTTCCCTTCTGTAGAGATGACTAATCTCTTCCATTATTCCTGGTGTCCTTCTTGCTAGCTTGCCCATGGAATTCTAGGCCCCAGAGTAGCACAGGGTTGACATGAGAGGAGGAACCACAGGGATTGGAATGTGATGGAGAGTCTTGGGGTGAGCGATGAAAGGAAAATTGTCTATGGGGAAACGTGGGGAGACATGAGGGGAAGGGACGTGGGCCCACCTAGGTGGTCTGCCCCCTTTCTCCTCCTGGATGCACGTTTTAACCTCTTGTCTCTTTTTTTTAAACACTTTTTTTAGCAGATATTCATTTTAATTAATTAATTAATTATTAATTATTTATTTTTGGCTGTGTTGGGTCTTCGTTTCTGTGCGAGGGCTTTCTCTAGTTGTGGCAAGTGGGGCCACTCTTCATCGCGGTGCGCGGGCCTCTCACTATCGTGGCCTCTCTTGTTGTGGAGCACAGGCTCCAGACGCATAGGCTCAGTAGTTGTGGTGCACGGGCCTAGTTGCTCTGCTGCATGTGGGATCTTCCCAGACCAGGGCTCAAACCCGTGTCCCCTGCATCGACAGGCAGATTCCCAACCACTGTGCCACCAGGGAAGCCCTTAACCTCTTGTCTCTTATAGGCACCTGCATGAGCTCCCTTTTGAGGTTAGTTTTATGTGGGTGGCTCTGAGAAAGAGTCACCCACAGGATGGGCTATCAAGAGGCTCAAGGGAGGACCCTGAGCAGAAGCGACCTGGAAACACCCAGGACCTACACTTGGGTAAGAAGATGCAGAATATCCGCCCTGTGGGAATTGCTGTTCACTCTGGGAAGTCCTATAGCTGCTAAAACCCAGAAGTCTGGCTCCCTTTTCCTGGAGGGGGTGTTACCAGAATTCCTCTCAGGAGACTTCTTTTTTCATCCAGGTCCTTCACTATTTCTAGAAGCCCATATTGTGTGGTTTTGCGTATCGAGGTGGGACCCACTCTGAGGTCCTTGAATGCAAAACACTGTTGATGTTGAAAGAGACTCAATCCTGACCTCTTCCTCAGGCCACCGTTCATTCCTCATCTGTCCGTTTCGAGGGCTGACCCCATGGCCATGCCTGGTGGGTGAGAGGGCCTTGATTACGCAACTCATAGAAGAGGAAGCTGCTCACAGACCGGGTGGTCTGGCTCCAGAGCGCCCACTCCCAGCCGCACCTCCAGCCCGTGGGTCTCGTGCCTCTGAGGGCCCAGAACAGCAGAACTGCTGCTGATGTGGGTATTTGTACTTCCTTCTCAAATGTCCTCATCCGTGACCACATCTGGGCTTGTTCTATGTGCCAGACAGGGATACATAAGTATCACTATTACCATTAAAATAAAGCTTCATTGATGGATAATTGACATACAATAAACTGCACATATTTAAAGCATGCAGTTTGGTAAGTTTTGACAAATGTGCACCCTGGAGAATTATCACCACACGTATCCACCATCCCCTCAGATTTCCTTGTGCTGCTTAATAATCCTCCCCCTGCCACACTGGCCCCTTCTCCATTTTACAAAAGGGCAAACTGAGTTTTCTGGGCGTCTGGAGCAAGAACACACACCGCCTGGCTCTTGCCTTTTTCCTACATGTTGTGGCTCATAAGGCCAGCAAGGTGGCCAATGGCAGTAGTGTGGGGCTTCCAGTGCTTGATAAGAGAGCAGCCTACATCTATTTACTACTTACTGGGTTCTTTAAACCAAGGAGGGCAGTTTAAATGATGGCCATTACATAGATGGGGACCTGAGAGTAGATGGTTTAAGGAAACTTGGCCAAAACCTGCAGGTCAGTAGTGGAAGCAGGTTCTCACCCTCCTCCCCCCCCACCCCCAAAATCTAGCTCTTCTCCCCTGTCCCAGCTTGGATCTGATGTGGATGGCTTCACCTCCATCCATCCAATGGTGCTTTGACATTCTCTCTCCATTCGTGGGGGAGCTGATACCATGGCTTTTCCTAGACGGACACTCACCTGTTCCACTGTCCCAGGCCTCCCAGGTATGTGCATTTAAAGTCCCCCTGGAACCTGAGTCTTCCTTCCCTTGCAACAGAATGCCAGATAACGCCTTGGAGATGGTGGAGAGATTCTGGAGTTTGGAGATGGATAAAGTGGGGAAGAAGCTTCTTCTAGGCCAGGTATGTGCCTGTGGTCAGCCCAGAAGGTCATTTTCCTCTGGAATCCTTGGTGTAGCTGGAGGAGAGGAAGCAGGGTCTCGTTCTCCTTCTTCTCCCTGTCCTGCCTTCTATTCCCTTTATCTTAAAACACACCAAAGAGGAGGCTGTGGGACAGGCAACTTTTAAAAAAGCAACAGGATTCCTTTTCCAAATAAAAACGTAAAAGGAACAGAGTATATAAAAGGGCAATGGTTTACTAGTATATCTTTAATTTTAAGACATATTTACATTACTTAGGAATTCAACCAATGAGAGCAATGAGATTGTTTGGATTCATTTGTTTGCTCAATGAATCTTTATTAAGCACTTACTCTGGGCCTGTTCTTGTTCTCAGCACCAGGGGTGCCTCAATGGAGAAGACAGGCAAGATCGTGCTCACCCAGAGTTCACAGAGCAGTGGAAGAGACAGGCAGTAAATAAGAGGGACTGAGTAAACCAGTACAGCAGGAAGAGGATTTTAAACAGTGATAAGCACCGAGAAGAAAGGAAAGTATGGTGATTGATAGGGGTCTGGGCAATAGTATTTACCATGGTCAGGTCTGGTCTTTCCAGGAGGTGGCATTTCATCTGAGACTGGAAAATGAGAAGAAACAGACCAGAGGGAAGGAGCATTCCAGACAGAGGGAACAGCATGTCAAGGGAGGGAATGAGCTTGGTGTCTTTGAAGGAGGAAGGAAGACCAGCGATGGAGTGACAAGCCAGGGAGGAGCCATAGGACCTGGGGCCGGCAGTGGTCTCCCCTGCTCTGGGGAGCATCAGATTGTATTTTTAAGCAAAGAGGGAAGCCTTAGAAGGGCTAAAAGGATGGATTTGATTGACATCGATATTAAAAGGAGCATTTAGTGGCTGAGTGGGAAATAGATCAGCTGAACACTAACATTTAGAACAAGGGGCTAGTGGATGACAGTTCCAGTCAAATGCTTTGTTCTGTTTTGTTTTGTTTCAAAGAGGATCAATGATATCTAACAGCCACTCACATTCCTCATCTAAAACAGAAAAGTCAGGTAAGAAGCGCCCAAACTTACAAGAACTGATAAAACGATGAGAAGATGTGATCATAATGAGGCCTGTCCCTTGTTATTGGGAAACTCACACAGACACCTTGATGCGGGCATGTGCCAGGCAGACAGATGGGCTGAGCCCATGGCAGGCGTGCTGTGTAGTGTGGCTCTCTCACTCTCACTTTTTGATGGGTAGGGACAAGCACGGGTCTGAAATTTAAGGAAGGTCAGGGAAGATTTTCAGCTCTCTTGATCAAAGACAGATTTATAAGAAATTAAACCACATGCAGCAGCAGGGAAATGTTGGTGTCTGTGTGAGATGGATTCAGGTGGCAGCATAAATGAAGTTCATGGTGGCCCTGAAGAGCTAAAGCTGGGAATGTGACACATTGGAGTGTGCATGTGTATGTATTTAAAGTTTTTAAAATGGTTCAAAGATGAAAAGAGAAAGAATATAAAGCAAGTCCCAGAAAACTCTTGGCTTTGAAAAAGCTTGCTTCAGTTTTCCATCTGTGTTACTTGGCCTGTCTGAGCTTCAGTTTCTTAATCCGTAAAATAGGGAGAATAAGAACCACTTCATAGTTTTTTATTTTTATTTATTTATTTATTTATTTATTTATTTATTTAATTAATTTATTTTTGGCTGTGTTGGGTCTTCGTTTCTGTGCGAGGGCTTTCTCTAGTTGTGGCAAGCAGGGGCCACTCTTCATCGCGGTGCGCGGGCCTCTCACTATCGCGGCCTCTCTTGTTGCGGAGCACAGGCTCCAGACGCGCAGGCTCAGTAGTTGTGGCTCACGGGCCTAGTTGCTCCACGGCATGTGGGATCCTCCCAGAACAGGGCTCGAACCCGTGTCCTCTGCATTGGCAGGCGGACTCTCAACCACTGCGCCACCAGGGAAGCCCCCATAGTTTTAAAAATAAGGATGGAATGAGATGATGCTGGTAAAAGTGCTTAACCCAATGCCTGACACACAGTAACTTCTTAGTAAACATAGTTTCTATTCATGTCCTTAGGGTTGTGTCCCTGTGCTGTGACCCCCTGTTCTATTGGTCAGGCCAGGGGTGCCACAGCCTTGAGATTCAAAGGTTCCACTGACTCAGGTCCTTTGGTGCTATGTTAGGAGCCTGGTTTCAAGTTCCCTCAAGTTCAGGGCTATAGGAAACTGGCTGGATGGGGGCAAGAGGCTGAGGAATCTGAGCTGGAGAGCTGAGACTCAGAAATAAATGAATTCAGATGTGCGTGTGTGTTGTATGTGTTGGGAGGAAGGAGGAGAGTTAAGAATATCAAGCCAGTGGTACTTTCATGAATGGTAGCAATCAGAATTTGCAAACTGGAAGATAAAAGTAAAACACAGATCTGGTGTCAAAGTCATAGTCATTTTAGTCACTCACGGTAGCTAGTTTCCACTTATGTCTATTCTCTACACAGGGAAGAAACACTTAAGCTGTCATGAAAGACCTGGATAAAATTTAACATATTTGTATTTCATTTTAATAATAATTTCATACCTGTACCTGCTGACGTTGTCATTGGTTGTTTGTGGAGCCTGGCTGGCTGCTGACCACAGAGACAAATGCGCAGGAATATTGATTATCAGCAACCTGGACGCTGGTGGGATGGAGCTGTGTGTGGTCTATTGTTCAACAGCCAGGCTGGGAAGAGGGTCCCCCAGAAGTGCACACTCAGGCTGTGTGCAATAATGTACAAGTACACACCACCACGGAGATCAGGTCTGAGAAGGGTGTGTTCTGGGGGAGGGGAGAGAGCACCCATGGGAGAGTTTCAAGTCTGTTCTTTATAAAGCCTTAACGAGATAAGTTCTCCAAGGCAGCATATCTTGAACTGAGATGCAGAAACATAGGTGAGCTGGTGGGACGATGGGTGGGGAAGAATCCAGAATCTTGCAACTGAGATATGGTGAGCTTTGTGTTGGCAGGACTGGCTCCCAGGGTCTGACATTTGGAAGTCAAGGATTTTAGAAATGTCTGTTTTATTACTATGTGTTTAACTGAGGGTTTGCCTTCCTGCTCTGAGGTTGGTAGAGAGAGAGGGGAGGAGAAGAAGAAGAAGGAGGAGGAGGAGGAGGAGGAGGGGAAGGGGGAGGGGGAGGGGGAAGGGGAGGGGAGAAGAAGAATGGGAAGAAGAAAGGAGGAGGAGGAGAGGGAAGAGGAGGAAGAGGGGGGAGGGAGGCAGGAAGGAAAGGAAAGAAGGAAGGAAGGGAGGAAGGAAAAAAGCAAGCAAGCAAAAGGCCAGGCAACCCTACTGACTCTGTTACAATTGTCTTAGCCTCTCTCAGTGTACTTTATCACTTGGTCTTTGTGGCCCTGTGTCTGCTACTACCTTGGCTTTATCTCCCAATTCTAGTCTCAGGTTTGCCCCTTATATTTAATGGTAGATCCAATTTTTCTGATCCTCATCTTTGGTGCCCCAGGACACTATCTGCCCCCATCCTCTAGCTCATCCTGCTCTTGGCATCCCCGGCCTCCCCAGCCAGTAACCCACATGTGCCATTGGTGAATTAGATAAAGGCTCCCTTTCTGGCCGGACACACCCACAGGTGCCTGGTTTGGCAAACAGCACGTAAGTTGGTCTTCAGCTTCTATGCAACCCCATAGCTGGGTGCTCTTGTGCCTGGCATGACTCTTACAACTGCATGTGGTCGCCTTGAAACACAGCCTGCTCAAAGCCGGGCCCCTGGACTCCATCCAGGCCGTTGTGCCTAAATTGGCCCTCAAGTCAGATAGTTTAAATAACTGTGAAGAATTTTCGCACTTCCTGATCCTTAGTGATGTTTTTTATGGCAGACACCTAGGAGGCCCATAATAGGTGTTTGATAAATAATAATCTACCTGCCTGAAATTAATAACCCATTTAGGGTAAATGAGGAAATGAAGCACAGAGAGGTTGCTTGAGCAATGTTACACAGCAAAAAATGCTTTTTGCTTATTAAGAGGAGATGCACTGGGTATCTATGAGAAGAACAGGAAACATGTAGGTACATGGTTTTTTGGTTTTTTTTGTTTTTCTAATGAGAAGGGAGTAATTCCCCTTTCTCTTAACCTTAGCACTGTGTTCTTTGAAAGCAGTATGTCTTTCCTACAATAACAACCATGACACAGGATTAAACATGAAACTTCATTGTGAAAGAATTTGAGTGACAAAAACAGGGTACAGAGTGTAATTTTTGAATCAAGCCCAATTTAAAAGAGAAATAAGTAAAGAACTAAAGTAGTTTGACTACACAAAGATGGATTTAATGCCAAGAGTTTTTCTGCTTCTTCTTGGAGGTGCTTAAGTAGACCCAGAAACTTGTCTGTTACGCCCATATCACAGCGCTGCCTGGTGACCGAGCCAAGACTGAAAAGCTTTGATCCCCCTTTGTTGTTCTTCTCTTTACAGAGGACTGGGCACTTCCTGCTAAACAGAAAGCTGATCAAAGGTGACAAAGGAAGGTACACATTCTAGAAAGTTTTGGATTTTAGTAGAGAGAGTCAGGGTGTGTCTAATCTTTTTCTTCCTCTCTAGTTAAGCTGTGACTGATAATAAACAAAGACCTCTTTGAAAAGTGAACCTCTTGGTTGAACTAAAGAGTTCTTTCAAACGCATAGTAATTGCATATCCAATTAAATAGGTTGACTGAAAAAAGCTAGTTAATGTTTATGCCTGTAATTAAAAAAATCTTGGACTTGTATATACATTTATAAAAGCATGAAACGCTAGAAGGGTATACATATTAAATTCATGATTGTGTTTGTCTCTGGGAAGAAGGGATTGGAACTTGAATGGATATAAAAGTCAAAGAAATTTTCTCTGTTATCTTTGATGCTATGTTTACTTGATTTTTTAACATAGAGCAAATAAGATAAAAAATATTAACAGCTACTAATCCTAAGTATAAAAGCACCGGCTTTAAAATATATTTCCTCTGTTCTTTTTGTCTTTTCTTTGTTTTAATGCCAAATGGTTTTTATTTTTTAAAGTTTTTTATTGGGGCTTCCCTGGTGGCGCAGTGGTTGAGAATCTGCCTGCTAATGCAGGAGACACGGGTTCGAGCCCTGGTCTGGGAAGATCCCACATGCCACGGAGCAGCTGGGCCCGTGAGCCACAGCTGCTGAGCCTGCGCGTCTGGAGCCTGTGCCCCGCAACGGGAGGGGCCGCGATAGTGAAAGGCCCGCGCACCGCGATGAAGAGCGGTCCCCGCACCGCGATGAAGAGTGGCCCCCACTTGCCGCAACTAGAGAAAGCCCTCGCACGAACCGAAGACCCAGCACAGCCAAAAATAAATAAATAAATTAATTAATAAAGTTTTTTATTGCTATCAAAACAAACCAAACACAGAATTGAGTGGAAAAGCAAGCTAATCTCTTTATTTCAGCCAGTGATGGCTGTGGTAATCCTGGGTATTAGACCTTCAAATCTTAATGGCATTGTTGTTTACCTGATGGAAACTTTCGGTGAGTAACCAAGGGCATACACATTCTTGTGTTTGGTCCTGGATTCCCAACAGCCACAAAGTGATGGCAAATGACATTTGTCCAGATCCTTGCAATAAGTTAGTCATGTAACAGTATTTATGATTTTCATACTTACTATAATAAGGGGAAAGGAGGGTGAGACAAAGTCCACATTATAAAAGATCTAGCCGCTTTACCTTTTTATCTAATTGCTTTATCTTTACCTGCAATATCTGAAATATTTAATTCAATACTTCCAGTTTTATTGAAATCAGGGAAGTGTGTGGACCAAAAAAGATGGTCCATGTTGAATGTTGAATCTCCATTCTCAAGAAATCTGGAGTTCTCCTGGAAGCACTGTACCAGATTTATACATAATGAGTATTTATTTCCCCCCCATGATGGACTGGGAAGCTTCATAGTCAAGATGAATATGGAAATGTTTCTCAACCAGAGAAACATCAATAAATAAGTGTATGGTTACCAAGGGTGACTACACGTGGGTAAGCAAGTTTCTCTAAGATATCTGTCTAGTGGACTCGTTGTCTGTGGAAACTTTCTTGTTCAAAATGGCGTTGCCTTTTTCAAATACAATTCCTTGATTTTTACTAAGAATATCTTCCAATGGCATCCTTCTTTGTGAGAAATTTTACAGTAGAAGTAGACAGAAAAATGAGGATGGTAGAGTGTGATGGTTAATTTTAAGTGTCAACTTGGCTGGGCTAAGGGATGCCCAGATAGCTGGTAAACATTATTTCTGGGTGTGTCTGTGAGGGTGTTTCTGGAAGAGATTAGCATTTCGATCAGTAGACTGAGTAAAGATCACCCTCACCAATGCACTGGGCATCATCCAGTCTGTTGAGGGCTTGAACAGAAGAAAAAGGCAGAGGAAGGGTGAATTTGCTCTCATTGCTTGAGCTGGGTCAGCCATGCTCTTCTGCCTTTGGACATTGGCGCTCCTGATTCTCAGACCTTCAGACTCAGACTGAATTACACACCCAGCTTTCCTGGGTCTCTAGCTTGCAGATGGCACATTGTGGGACTTCTCAGCCTCCATAATCATGTGAACTAATTCCTATGATAAATCTCCTCTTATACCTATATCTATCTTATTAGTTCTGTTTCTCTGAAGAGCCCTAATATTTGGAGGGGGGGGGTGTCCAAGATGGTAGGTACTGAAGTTTGCGGTGGCATGAATATGCCTCCAAAATAAAGAACAGGCTTGGGAAGCTTTTCCTGGGAATAGGAGACTAGGGAATGGAGATGAGTGTGCATTCAACATGCACCACCTTTTCTGGTCCTCACACTTCCCTGACTTTAGCAAACCTGGAGGTACTGAATTAAATTTGCCTTCAGAGACAGGTGAAAGGGCTTTTCTTCCTTCTTTCAAAGTCTGTCCAATAATTCCCCTAATTCCTTGCTAATGAAAAGAGAGAGAGAGAGAGAGAGAGAGAGAGAGAGGAAACAGACTGAGATGCAAGGTATGGTTCCATTGAAGGGTTATTAGCAAAATGGCTAATGAAATGGCAGAAAAAATGGCTGACACCAGATAACTTTTTGCTTTGTTGTGGGGGGGAAAGGAGAGGGAAGAAGCAGAGAATAATAGCTGTAGGTCATTAGCATCCGACAGGTTGGGGGAAAGGATTACCTGGGAGGAGAGAGAGACTGTGTGAGAAGAGAACTGTGCAACAATGTCTCTTATCCCAATGTTCTTCTTACAATATGACTTTGCTGGTCCTCCTGTTGACATAGACCCTCTCCTCAAATCAGGGTGAGTTTCTGACTGCAGAGGAAGTGACACTATGTGACTTTTGAGGATAGATCATAAAAGGCAATGCAGCTGCTACCTGGTTCTCCTGGGCTACTATGAGGAAGCCCAAGCAGCATTCAAGTAATCCCCAGCCTTCAAGTCTTTCCAGGTGAGACTCCAGACATCACAGAGCAGAGACAAGCCATCCTACCATGCCTTTTCAGAATTCCTGGCCCACAGAAACCATGAGCATAAGAAAATGTTTGTTGATTTATATCACTCTATTTGGGTTGTGTGCAAGGCCTCTGGTTTATCTTCACCTTAAGAGGGAACCAAAAGAAAGCATCAGACAGTTACATCTTGACTTCCCATGAAATTCTAAGAGGGTTTAAACAGGGCTGACTTTCTTTAGTCAGCTGTATTTCCAAAGACCACACCTGTAGGCATTTTCCAGCTTGTCTTTTATTTCTTTAAAGATAGCAACATACTTTATTATAATTTGTGTTTGATCATCCCAGTATCTGAACTGTAGTCTGTTTATGCTCTATCATTGCTACTGGTTCTCACTCATGGTGCCTTGTTTCCTTGTGTGCTTAGTTGTATGTATGACTGTGAATTGTTCATTGTATCTGTCAGGGTAGGCTACGTTATGGTTACTGCAGTAACAAACAACTCTCAAATTTCCCAAATCTTACAACAAGAGTTTATTTCTTGCTCATGCTCCATGTCCAATACAAGCCATTAGGAGGCTCTACTTATGCAAGAACCCAGATTGACAGTAGCTCCAACTCTAGATGTACTTCCACAGATCTGCTTGGGAGGGTGAAGAAAAAGTGGCAAATTGCATATTGGCTTGTAAACACACTTATGTGCTATTAGCCAAAGCAATCCCTTGGTCATGCCTAACTTCCAAGGAGAAAGAGAAGTGCATTCCTGCCATGTTCCTGAAAGGCAGAGAGAAAGAAATATTTGATGATAGCACTGATGATTGCCACACTCATTTTCCTTGGAATATCATTTGTGGGACTTTGTTGCAGTAGGATGATGGTATGTTCCTCCAGAAAGGATTTGCTTTTGTTTCTGTCAGTGCACTGGAGCACTAGCAGTCAGAGGCCTCTTTCAATTCATGGCCTGAAGTTTTTAAAATCATACAGGTAACATACAAGACAACTTTCCTTACAGTGCCTTGGTGGTAGGAGTGGATGGGCTGAGTTTGTGTCTGGGTCACCATTACACTAAGGGTGTGTTCCTTTGGGGGGGGGTGTCCCAGCTTTATGGAGGGGAGGTTCTCCTAGAGACATCCATACCTTGGGTGGATCCTGGGTCTTCTGTTTCTATCTCCCTGAGAGGTCGTGAAAACCGCAGTTCAAGTTTGCCAACTTCAGCAAATGCTTTTGAGGGAGAAGCAGTTTCAGTGCTCAATTTACCTCTCTGAGTACCTGCCTTTACTTAGTTCTTTGATAATCACTTGGCAATTTGTACTATCTTGTCAGCAATTTGTTGCTTTTAAGAAGATTCAAAAAATATTTTAAAAATACACCATATTTAGTTGTTTTCATGATGCAGATTAATCCAAATAACCTAGCCTGACATACTATCTGAAACAGACTCTTTGGGGCTTTGCAGTCTAATACAGAAGTCACTGGCCTCATGCAGCTCTTTCAGTATAAATGTATTAACAATAAATAATATTAAAAATTCAGTTTCTCCATCACGTTAGCCACAGTTCACGTGCTCAATGGCCATAAGTGTCCAGTGAATTCCATATTGGACAGAGGAGACAGAACATTTCTATTACCACAGAAAGTTCTTTCAGACAGCGCTGCTTCTTGATCCAGGATTGAGTGAAGCATTGATTGATAATGATGAAAAGTGAGTGAGGTCTTGTTTGCTTATTTTTGCTTTTGTTGCCCTTGCCTGAGGAGACAGATTCAAAAAAATATTGCCAAGACTGATGTCAAAGAACTTATAGCCTATGTTTTTTTCCTAGGAATTTTATGGTTTCAGGTCTTACATTTAGGTCTTTAACGTATTTTGAGTTTATTTTCATATATCGTGTGGGAAAATGTTCTAGTTTGTTTCTTTTACACATAGCTGTCCAGTTTTCCCAATACCACTTATTGAAGAGACAGTATTTTCCCCATTGGATATCCTTGCCACCTTTGTTGAAGATTAATTGACCGTATGTGTGTGGGTTTATTTCTGGGTTCTCTATTCTGTTCCACACAGCTATGTGTCTGGTTTTGTGACAGTACCATACTGTTTTGATCATTATAGCTTTGTAGTATAGTCTGAAGTCAGGGGGCCTGATACCTCCAGCTTTATTCTTCTTTCTCAAGATTGCTTTAGCTATTTGGGGTCTTTTGTGGTTCCATCCAAATTTTAGGGTTATTTGTTCTAGTTCTGTGAAAAATGCCATGGGTATTTTGATAGAGATAGCATTGAATCTGTAGATATCTTTGGGTAGTATGGCCATTTTAACAATATTCATTCTTTCAATCCATTAAGACAGGATATATTTTCATTTCTTTGTATTGTCTTCAATTCTTTCATCAATATCTTATAGTTTTCAGAGTACAGGTCTTTCACCTCCTCAGTTAAATTTATTCTTTGGTATTTTATTCTTTTTCATTTGATTATAAATGGGATTGTTTACTTGATTTCTCTTTCTAATAGTTCATTATTAGTATATAAAAATGCAGCAGATTTATGAATATTAATTTTGTATCCTGCAACTAAATTCATTTATTAGTTCTAATAGTTTTTTGGTGGAGTCGTTAAGGTTTTCTATATATAGTGTCATATTATCTCCCAATAGTGACAGTTTTACTTCTTCCCTTTCAATTTGGTCTTTTACTTCTTTTTCTTGTCTGGCTGCTGTGGCTAGGAAGCTTTTGCACAATGAAGGAAACCATCAGCAAGACAAAAGGCAACCTATTCATGGGAGAAGATATTTGCAAATGGAACGTCCAATAAAAGGTTAACGTCCAAAATATACAAAGAACTCATACAACTCAATAAAAAACAAACAAACAGCTAACCATATTAAAAAATGGGCAGAGGACCTAAATAGGCATTTTTCCAAAGAAGACATACAGATGGCCAACAAGCACATGAAAAGACACTCAACACCACTAATCATCAGGGAAAAGCAAATCAATACTACAATGAGATATCATCTCACACCTGTCAGAATGGCTACCATCAAAAAGTTAAGAAATAACAAGTGTTGGTGAGGATGTGGAGAAAAGGGAACCCTAGTACACTGTTGCTGGGAATGTAAATTGATGTAGCCTCTATGGAAAATAGCATGGAGCTTCCTCAAAAAATAAAAAATAGAACTGCTATATGACCTAGCAATTCCACTCCTGAATATTTAACCAAAGAAAATAACAATATGAATTCAAAAAGATATATGCACCCTAATATTCATAGCAGCATTAATTACAATAGCCAAGATATAGAAGCAACATAAGTGTCCATCAACAGATGAATGGATAAAGAAGGTGTGGTATATATATACAATGGAATATTACTCAGCCATAAAAAAGAATGAAATCTTGCCATTTGCAACATGAATGCACCTGGAGGGTATTATGCTCAGTGAAATATGTCAGACATAGAGAGACAAATACTGTATATATTTCACTTATATGTGGAATCTAAAAAACAAAACAAATGAACAAACGTAACAAAACAGAAACAGATTCACAGATACAGAGAATAAACTAGTGGTTACGAGAGAGGAGAGGGTTGGGGGGAGGGATAAAATAGGTGAAGGGGATTAAGAGGTACAAACTAGCAGTTATAAAATAAAAAATTCACAGGGATGTAATGTACAGCACAAGGAATATAGTCAGTATTTTATAATAATTTGGTATGGTGTATAATCTATAAAATATTGAATCACCACATTGTACACCAGAAACTAATATAATATTGTAAGTCAACTGTACTTCAATTAAAGAAAAAGTGAGTGGGGGAAGGTGGCAGAGACCTCACTCTCTTCTAGTTGAAGCTTTTGATTATATTGCACTGCAGGGGGTCATCTCATATTCATTTATGATTTTATTTATTTATTTTTTATTTCTTATTTTTAAATTTTTATTTAAAAACTTTTTTTAACATCTTTATTGGAGTATAATTGCTTTACAATGGTGTGTTAGTTTCTGCTATATAACAAAGTGAATCAGCTATACATATACATATATTCCCATTTCTCCTGCCTCTTGCTTTATTCATTTATTTAAGAAATATTTTGAGTGCTCACCATGCACTAGCCACTGGATGTAAATTGGTGAATGAAGCAGCTATGGCCTCTGTGGTTGTGAAACTTAAGATTACTTGAAGATGTTCTTGCTTAAGACTTACCTTGAGACAAAGAGGCAATTTTCTGTGGTTCCTGCAAGAAAGCCTGACATAGAGGAAGGGGATGGGCTTCAGAAGCAGACAGATCTGGGTTCAAATCCAAGGTCTGCATCTTCTAGTTAAAGTTATTGACAAGCCTTCACAAGCCTCAGTTTCCTCATGTGCAAAATAAAGATAATACTACTTATTGTATATGGTTATCTTGAGTTAACCAAGAAAACACATACGAAGTGTCTAGTGTGGTACGTGGCACAGGGGAGGGGCTGATAACGTGCCTCCTTTGCCAAGAGACGGTTAATTGGACACACGATTTAAATCAGTGCCACGTAGATATAATCAGCTTCTAATCAAACCATGTTTGTGCTGAGTTGCTACTGGTGAAGTCAGAATTGGGGCGTAGCTTGTGGTTGTCTCTAAAAGAAACACCAGAAGCTGCATGTGTAATATTACTTGGCGAACAGTAGAGGCTTCCAGAACAGACACCACACCTAGGTTTTTAATGACTCCTGCTGTGTCTCCCCATCCAGTTCTTTCTTGCATACTAAGCACTCATTTAATAGATACCTTAGTTTCACAGTTAGGAAAGCCAGGATCTTTTTGTAAAGCAGAACCTGCCACACAGCAAAATAAATTCCTGATACATAACAGCATTAAGTGTAAAAAATACAACTATGAAAACTAGGTGAAAATAAAGTTAATAATTGTATAATTTGGAGATGAGGAAGAACTTTCAAAGTATAAAAGCAGCAGAAAGGAAAAGATTGACAGGTGTACCTACATAAAAAGAAAATTCGGTGCATAAAAATACCATAGACAAAATTAAAAGCAAATACTACTCTTGGACTAATTTTACATGTGACAGAAAGAAAAGTTAATGTACTTAGCATAAAATAAGCTCTTATAAATAAATTAGGAAAGATGATTAGCTTAATAGGGAAATTGGCATGAGTAGGTAATTCCTAAAAGAAGAAAAAAGTGATCTATTAAATAAATGCACTAATATTTAAGTACAAAAAAATACTGCAATGAGATTTCATGATTGGCCTATCAAAGTGACAAATAGACTTAAAAAAATAACGCATTGGTGAAGGCACTGTGAAATGGGTGCAAATGGGACAATTAAAAAAAAAAGGTTTTTCAGTATATATTAATAGCTTTAATATTATTAACATGCTGAAGATTTTTTAAAAAATTAATTTATTTATTTAGTTTTGGCTGTGTTGGGTCTTCGTCTCTGTGTGAGGGCCTTCTCCAGTTGCGGAGAGTGGGGGCCACTCTTCATCGCGGTGCGCGGGCCTCTCACTATTGCGGCCCCTCCCGCTGTGGAGCACAGGCTCCAGACGCGCAGGCTCAGTAGTTGTGGCTCACGGGCTTAGTTGCTCCGCGGCATGTGGGATCCTCCCAGACCAGGGCTTAAACCCGCGTCCCCTGCACCAGCAGGCAGATGCCCAACCACTGTGCCACCAGGGAAACCCCCATGCTGAAGATTTAATAATTACATTTCTAGGAATTTACTGTAGGAAGATAATAGGAAAAATGCATAAAGATTCACATTTAAGGAAGTTCACCTCAGTGTTTTGCTTTAATATTGGAAAGTTGGAAACAACTTAGATATGCAACAATAGGGAAGGTTTACATCAACTTGAAGATGTAAATTCTCAAATTTTCATAATAATTAATAATCAACATAGCATTTTCTCAGGTTAAGCGCAATAGTCAGTGCAAAAATCAATTTGCATAGTATGATTTCAATTTTGTAAAAATACGTGTTAGGAGGAAACCTTGAGGTACTCACTGTTCTTATCTTTCTTCTGCCATTTCTTTTACTGCTGCTCTTTCCTCTTCACTTGGGCATCAGTGGGGCAGGGTTCTTGATGTGGGAGTGCAGAGAGAATGACTCAAGTTGATACTTAGCTTATGCAATTCAAAATAGACTTTTGGGGGTGGAGGAAAGTGGGTGATCAGACAGAGAAGATCTTGGGCATCCTGGATGGGGTGGTGGGTGCAGAATTCATGGAGAGCAGGGAGAACTTGAATATCTCAGTTGTGCCATCAGAAGGAGGATGGTAGCTGAGAATAAGAGAGGACCATGTACCTTTTCCTGGATGCCCGCTGTGAACCAACTGCCACCCTCTTCAATGCTATGATACTATCCAAGCCCCCAAACTCAGATACCATCTCCAGATAAAGAATGGGGAGGGAGAAATGTGAAATGATTTCTGAGTTTATACAGAACTAACTTTTCTTCCCCTATAAGCTGGAATGAAGGTTTGAAACAGGTTTAAGTAATCTTAGAGAAAAAATTGTTATACATTTTTAACCTACCTTGGAATATGGATTTAGATTTTATATTTATATTTATATTTAAAAATTCATACCTGAGATAAATATATACATACATATACGTATATGCACAAATATATATGCTTATATATATCTGTATGTGTATCTAGCTACATTCATATCAATATTTATATGTTAATCTTTAGAAAAAAACACTAAAAAGGAAACAAAATATTAGCAGTAAATATCTTTGTGGCGTTATGGATGATTTTTATCTTCTTGTCTCTAATTTTTTGTATTTTTCAAAAATTCCATGGTGAGCACGTATGAAATTTATAATGCAAACATTACTATTATTATTATTAAACATTACTGCTATTATTTAAATACAGCACCAAAGGCTAATGACAATCTGGGAAAAATATTTACAACTCAAAATACAGACAACACTTTTATTTTCCATTTCACAAAGGATCCCTATCAATCAAAGTAAAAGACCAACAACACAAAAGAAAATGGACAATGGTTAGGAAAAGATAATTCACAAAAGAGGGAACATAAATAGCATTTAAGCATGTGAAATATTGCTTAATTCCATTCACATAATAGGAATGCAAATGAAAACCATTCCAAGATCCTGTCTCGCTTATCAGGTTGGCAAGGTCAGCTTTTGTTGTACTGATCTTTGCTATTGTTTCCTTCATTTCTTTTTCATTTATTTCTGATCTGATCTTTATGATTTCTTTCCTTCTGCTAACTTTGGGGTTTTTTTGTTCTTCTTTCTCTAAATGCTTTAGGTGTAAGGTTAGGTTGTTTATTTGAGATGTTTCTTGTTTCTTGAGGTAGGATTGTGTTGCTATAAACTTCCCTCTTAGAACTGCTTTTCTGCATCCCATAGGTTTTTGGTCGTCGTGTTTTCATTATCATTTTTTCTAGGTAGTTTTTGATTTCCTCTTTGATTTCTTCAGTGACCTCTTGGTTATTTAGTAGCATGTTGTTTAGCCTCCATGCGTTTGTATTTTTTGCAGTTTTTTTTCCTGTAATTGATATGTAGTCCCATAACGTTGTGGTCAGAAAAGATACTTGATATGATTTCAATTTTCTTAAATTTACCAAGTCTTGATTTGTGACCCAAGATATGATCTATCCTGGAGAATGTTCCATGAGCACTTGAGAAGAAAGTGTATTCTGTTGTTTTTGGATGGAATGCCCTATAAATATCAGTTAAGTCCATCTTGTTTAATGTATCATTTAAAGCTTGTGTTTCCATATTTATTTTCATTTTGGATGATCTGTCCATTGGTGCAAGTGGGGTGTTAAATTCCCCTACTATTATTGTGTTACTGTTGATCTCACTTTATGGCTGTTAGCCTTTGCCTTATGTATTGAGGTGTTCCTATGTTGGGTGCATAAATATTTACAATTGTTATATCTTCTTGGACTGATCCCTTGATAGTATGTAGTGTCCTTCTTTGTCTCTTATAATAGTCTTTATTTTAAAGTCTATTTTGTCTGATTTGAGTATTGCTACTCCAACTTTCTTTTGATTTCCATTTGCATGGAATATCTTTTTCCATCCCCTCACTTTCAGTCTGTATGTGCCCCTAGGTCTGAAGTGGGTATCTTGTAGACAGCATATATACGGGTCATGTTTTTGTATCCATTCAGCCAGTCTGTGTCTTGGTTGGAGCATTTAATCCATTTACATTTAAGGTAATTACCGATATGTATGTTCCTATTACCACTTTCTTAATTGTTTTGGGTTTGTTTTTGTAGGTCCTTTTTCCTCTTGTGTTTCCCATTTAGAGAAGTTCCTTTAGCATTTGTTATAGAGCTGGTTTGGTGGTGCTGAATTCTCTTAGCTTTTGCTTGTCTGTGAAGGTTTTAATTTCTCTGTCAAATCTGAATGAGCTCCTTGCTGGGTAGAGTAATCTTGGTTGTAGGTTTTCCCCTTTCATCACTTTAAATGTGTCCTGCTTCTCCCTTCTGGCTTGCAGAGTTTCTGCTGAAAGATCAGCTGTTAACCTTATGGGGATTCCCTTGTATGTTATTTGTTGCTTTTCCCTTGCTGTTTTTAATATTTTTGTTTGTAATCAATTGTTGATAGTTTGATTAATATGTGTCTTGGCATGTTCCTCCTTGGATTTATCCTGTATGGGACTCTGTGTTTCCTGGACTTGATTGGCTATTTCCTTTCCCATATTAGGGAAGTTTTCAACTATAATCTCTTCAAATATTTTCTCAGACGCTTTCTTTTTCTCTTCTTCTTCTGGGACCCTTATAATTCGAATGTTGGTGCATTTAATGTTGTCCCAGAGGTCTCTGAAACTGTCCTCAATTCTTTTCATTCTTTCTTCTTTCTTCTGCTCTGTGTTAGTTTTTCCACTATTTTATCTTCCAGGTCACTTATCTGTTTTTCTGCCTCAGTTATTCTGCTATTGATTTCTTCTAGAGAATTTTTAATTTCATTTATTGTGTTGTTCAGCATTGTTTGTTTGCTCTTTAGTTCTTCTGGGTCCTTGTTAAATGTTTCTTTATTTTCTCCATTCTATTTCTGAGATTTTGGATCATCTTTATTATCATTACTCTGAATTCTTTTTCAGGTAGACTGCCTATCTCCTCTTCATTTGTTTGGTCTGGTGGGTTTTTACCTTGCTCCTTCATCTGCTGCATATTTCTCTGTCTTCTCATTTTGTTTAAGTTACTGTGTTTGGGGTCTCCTTTTTGCAGGCTGCAGGTTTGTAGTTCTCGTTATTTTTGATGTCTGCCTAGTGGGTGAGGTTGGTTCAGTGGCTTGTGTAGGCTTCCTGGTGCAGGGGACTGGTGCCTGTGTTCTGGTGGGTGGGGCTGGATCTTGCCTTTCTGGTGGGCAGGGCTGTGTCCGGTGGTGTGTTTCGGAGTGTCTATGAACTTAGTGTGACTTTAGGCAGCCTCTCTGCTAATGGGTGGGGTTGTGTTCCTCTCTTGCTAATTGTTTGGCATAGGGCATTCAGCACTGGAGCTTGCTGGCCATTGGGTGGAGCTGGGTCTTAATGCTGCAACAAAGATCTCTGGGAGAGCTCTCGCCAATTGATATTACATGGGGCTGGGAGGTTTTTGATGGTCCAGTGTCCTGGAGTGGGCCCTCCCACCTCAGAGGCTCAGGCCCGACACCCAGCCAGAGCACCATGACCCTGCCAGCCACACAGCTCAGAAGAAAAGGAAGAAAGAAAGAAAAAAAAGAAACAGATAGAATCGTAGGACAAATGGTAATAGCAAACCTAAAAAGAGAAAGTCACACAAAGAAGCATACACATACACAATCACAAAAAGAGAAAAAGGAAAAAAAAAAGAAAAATAAATTAAAATAAAAAAACAATAAAAATTTTTAAAAAAGGAAGAGACCAACGAAACCAATAAACAAATCCACCAATGATAATAACCACTAAAATCTAAACTAAGATAAACATAAAACTAGAAACAAATTAGATGCAGAAAGCAGACCCCCAAGTCTACACTTGCTACCAAAGTCCACTGCCTTAATTTTGGGAACATTGTCTATTCAGGTATTCTTCAGATGCAGGGCTTAGGAAGTTGATTGTGGGAATTTAATCTGCTACTCCTGAGGTGGTACAGAGAAATTTCCCTTTCTCTTCTTTGTTCGCACAGCTCCTGGGGTTCAGCTTTGGTTTTGGCCCCACCTCTGCGTGTAGGCCACCCTCAGACGTCTGTTCCCCCCCCAGACAGGAGGGGGTTAAAGCAGCAGCTATTAGGTCTCTCTTGCTCACTTAGGCCGGGGAGTGGGAGGGGTATGGTAGTCATAATTGGAACGCGGGGTGAGCCTGTGGCGGCAGAGGCTGGCGTGATATTACAACAGCCATAGGCATGCCATGTGTTCTCCCAGGGAAGTTGTCCCTGGCTAACGGGACCCTGGCACGGGCATCCTGCACAGGCTCCTGGGGGGCTGTGGGTAGTGACCTGTGCTTGCACACAGGATTCTTGGTGACAGTGGCAGCAGCATTAGCAGTTCATGCCCATCTCTGGGGTCTGAGCTGATAGCCGTGGCTCATGCCCGTCTCTGGAGCTCACTTAGGTGGTGCTCTGCCTTCTGTGGGCACACAGGAAAGGAATCCCCTCTCCTCGTGCACCCTGAAACGATGGTCTCTTGCCTCTTTGGCAGGTCCAGACATTTTCCTGGACTCCCTCCAGGCTAGCTGTGGTGCACTAGCCCCCTTCAGGCTGTGTTCATGCCACCAACCCCAGTCCTCTCCCTGGGGTCTGACCTCCGAAGCCCGAGCCTCAGCTCCCAGCCCCCACCCCCACCCCCCGGCAGGTGAGCAGACAAGCCTCTCGGGCTGGTGAGTGCTGGTCGGCTCCGATCCTCTGTGTGGGAATCTCTCCGCTTTGCCCTCTGCACCCCTGTTGCTGTGCTCTCCTTCATGGCTCTGAAGCTTCTCCCCTGGCCCACCCCCCATCCCCACCAGTGAAGGGGCTTCCTAGTGTGTGGAAACTTTTCCTCCTTCGCAGCTCCCTCCCAGAGGTTTGGGTCCTGTCCCTATTCTTTTGTCTCTGTTTCTTCTTTTTTCTTTTGCCCTACCCACGTATGTGGGGATTTTCTTGCCTTTTGGGAGGTCTGAGGTCTTCTGCCAGCATTTGGTAGGTGTTCTGTAGGAGTTGTTCCACATGTAGATGTATTTTTGATGTATTTGTGGGGAGGAAGGTGATCTCCATATCTTACCCCTCCGTCATCTTGAAGGTCTCTCCCAAGAACATATTCTGATTTAACAGGACTGGGGTGTGGACTGGTGATCCGTATTTTTCCAAAGCCCTCTCCTTAGGCAATTCTGATGTAAAATCGGGTTCAGAAACCTTGGACCACGTGATCTTTTGGGGTTCCTCCCGGTTCTAAAATTCCACATCCTGTGAAGTACTGAGCATTCTATCATATCCAAGTGACCCATTCCCATCCCCCATTCCCCTCTTCCCCCAGTTCTCAGTCCTTCTAGCCCTTCTTGGAGACTGCTTTACCTCCAGGTCCATCTAGAAAGGAGAGGGAAGTTAAAAGGGAGAGACTGTGTCTTTTGCTCCAGCTCTGCATGCCCACTGTCACCTTCCATCTCTACCTCCCACTCCCAATCCCCTTTCTCTGGGCGCTGCTCTCCAAAGGGCAGAGCCTTCAGGATCCAGGGCTGCCATTATCATTCCAAGAGGACGACAAGGTACCAAAGCCCAAAATGGAGACAGGAATTTTGACCCATCTCAGAATTTACACATGGACCTGAATCCTCTGTGGATTCTAGTCTCTTTCTAAAGGCATTTTATTCCCTGGGATGATACTCTGGGTGTTTTGCATGCTAATCCCTCATCCTGCCAGATGGTCTATAAAGTTGGAACTCTTAAAAAAAGTGTACAGCATTTTCATTTTGATGCGATGTTTTGGGTATTCAATGATCTGCTTCCTTCCTCCCTCCCTTCCTCTTTCCCTGCTCCTCCTCCTCCTCCTTCTCTACCTTCAACACCACCACCACCACCACCACCTCCTTCTATCTAGGAAAGGGCTGGGCCAGGAGGGTTGCAGGCTCTGACTAGTGCTCTTGCAGCCCGTTCAGAGAGAAGTATGAGTGTTCCGTTTCCGTGCAGCTCAGAGGGAACGTGGCTCCCAGCCTCTTGCAATTTTATGATGAGTGTCTCTGCATTTCATAGGGCAGTTGTTACTGGTGACTGACGCTCACTCACCAAGCCCAAACAAGCATGTGGCACTGTACACATACCACACGCAGACACAAATATTTGCCTTGCTCACATCGACTGGGATGAGGACGCCATTTCTACCTGGGAGGAGCCACATGACCAGACCTTCTAAGGCAGCCTCTACCTGCGGCACAAGGCACAGGGCATCCAGCTTTTAGTTCTGGTTTTCCCGGACGAGCATCCATGGCAAAAGGGTCCACTGCCAACTTGCCACTGGGGAAGATGTGGAAGGGCGGCACCCATTCCAGAGCCAGAGTCTGGGGCTGGTCTCCCCTCCTCTCTGCAACCTGGGCTAAGGACAGCTGGCCCCTGTTTGGGCATGATGACAGGTCTTTTCCAGAATGTATTTCGTGCCAACACCCTCCAGTGAGGGGATATAAAAGCTGCTGTCGGGGCAGGTGACCTTCAGATTTGGGGAACGCCAGTCGCGTTCCTGACCTGCGACCTGACCGGCGGGGACCATGGGGTGCTGCCCAGGGGATTGCTTCACCTGCTGTCCTCAAGAGCAAGACGGCTGTGAAGTGTGCTGCTGTCAGCCCTCCTGCCGCGGCTGCTCTGGGCCGTGCTGTTGTTCCTGCTGCGGCTGTGGCTCTGGCTGCGGGAGTTGCGGGCCCTCCTGCTGCGGATCTGGCTACGGGGGCTGCGGAGGTTGCTGCAGCAGCTGCTGTGGATCTAGTTGCCGTGGCCCCTCTGGGTGCTGCGGCCCTGTGTGCTGCCAACCCAGGCCTGTCTGCGAGACCCAATGAAGACCTTTCCCCCCTCTGCTGAGGCAGACCAAGGGAGAGCTCCCATCTGCTCCTTGTGGACACCCCTCGTCTCCAGGACCTTCCCCAGCCACCGAGACGGTGTCCTGCCTGTCGTGTTATTTGTAGCAGAAGGCTTGTTCTCCAAAGCCTGGCCTGGCTTTTCAAGGCACTGAGAACAAGAGCCACGTGCTGGTGAGAAATGAAAACTGGGTCCCACCCAAAATGGTACCCGAAGCTCAAAGGGTGAATCCCCATGACATTTTTTTCCCGTGAAGTTAAAAGGGAATCTTCTTATTCAAGGTGGCCTTGGGACTGATGTCTCCTCCTTGGCTTTTCTGCTGCTTTTGAGATGCAAAAATTCCTCTTCATTAATTTCTTAATAAATTCAAATGTGCTGGCCTAAGCAAATTAGTTCTCCCACCTCTTCCTTGGCTCCCTCTTGGGCACTGGGCCAGGAAAATTTACTCTGGTATCCACAGTAGGGTTTTTGAAATGTGGCTTCTGGATCACCTGCATCAGAATCACCTGGGGGCTAGTTAAAAATGGAGATTCTGGCACTCTCTTTTTTTTTTTTTTTTTTTTATAATTTCTCAGATTTTCATGCACTTTTTTTTTTAAATTTATTTATTTATGGCTGTGTTGGGTCTTCGTTTCTGTGCGAGGGCTTTCTCCAGTTGCGGCAAGTGGGGGCCACTCTTCATCGCAGTGCGCGGGCCTCTCATTATCGCGGCCTCTTGTTATGGAGCACAGGCTCCAGATGCGCAGGCTCAGTAGTTGTGGCTCACGGGCCTGGTTGCTCCGTGGCACGTGGGATCTTCCCAGACCAGGACTCGAACCCGTGTCCCCTGCATTGGCAGGCAAATTCTCAACCACTGCGCCACCAGGGAAGCCCCTGGCACTCTCTTTGAGACAAGCAGAATCAGAATCCACAGGAGTGTGACCCGGCAATCTGTGATTTTAACAAGACCCCAGATGTAGACTAAAGCTTCTAGGTACTGCGTGAGAGTCATCTGGGGAGGATCTAAAAATACAGATCTCTGGGCTTCCCTGCCAGAGCTTTGATCCTTTAGCTCTAGAGTGGGGGCCCTGGGACCTGCAGTTTTAAAAGCTCCCAGGTAAATGCTAATGCTGGCCAAATTTAATTTTGAGTGAGGGCACGTCTTCTGCATTACAGTTCTGCAGGAAGGCTTCAGGTTTGGTCAGAACTTTCTGGCAAAGTTAGAGGAGGAGGCTTTGGTAAAACAAGCTTGGTCCTGAGTGGAAGGGATTCCTGTGGCAAAACCTTGTGAACACAGAGGTTCAAAGGATGCTCTGGGAAGTCCGGTTCCTTCCTCCAGCCTCATGCTTCAGCAAAGTCTTCCTTTTCTGGGTTAGTTTTTCTTGTCCTGGAACCAGTTGTATTTCTTCTGCTTGAGTCCCAGGGATGAGGGGGGTGAGTGTACATCTATCTGCTAGGTAGGACCTGACCCAGGTGTGTGAGAGTCAGTTGGAAGGTTAAAATTCAAAAGATAGTTAATTCAACTTTTTGCTGAACGTGATCTTAAGCTACATGTGGAATAAAACTAATTCTGCTCTTGCCCTGGGAGAACTTTATTTTCATCCCCACAAAACAATGTCTCATTCAACAAACAAACAACACATTTTTTTTCTGATTATAAGCATAGCAATGATCCCTAAAAATGTGAAAAAAAATGCAGAAAAATATAAAGAAGAAATAATAGCCACCCGAATTATCACCATTTAGAGTTTATTACTGACATGTATCTTTCCAGACTCCTTCTAAGCATGTTTATAAATAAAACTGGGATTATGCTGTTTTTACTTTTTTGCTTTTAAAAATTTTCTTTCATTTTTTATAAGCCAAATTTATTGAGATATAATTTACATTTAATTGTATTGTACATACTTTTGTATATACTTAATTGTATATACTTTTGTAATACAATTGTATATACTTAAGTAACCTCCTCTGCATTCAAGATATAGAACTTTCCATCATCCCCCAAATTTCACAGTGTCCCCTTGAAGGAAATCCTGCCCACTATCCACCCCAGCCTTAGGCAATCATCTGTCTGCTTTATATCACTATAAACTTTGCATTTCTTTCTTTCTTTTTTTCTTTTAGGCTGCACTCCATGGCTTGTGGGGATCTCAGTTCCCTGACTGGGATTGAACCTGGGCCAGGGTAGTGAAAGCCTGGAAACCTAACCACTATGCAACCAGAGAATTCCCCCTAAACTTTGCATTTCTATAATTTCATATAAATGAAATTACACAGTGTGAATTCTTTTTCACTTAGAATAACATTTTTTAGTATTCATCTGTGTTGTTGCACTATCAGTAGTTCATTACTTTTTACTGGATAGTATTGCATTGCATGAATAAACTACATTAAAAAATATTCGTCTACTGATTTGGGTTATCTCCAGTTTGGGGTTTTTGTTTTTTTTTTTTTGCTATTATGAATAAAGCTACAATGAACATTCAGGTACACATTTTGGTGTGAACATACGTTTTCACTTATTTTGGATAAATACCAAGGAATTGGACTGCTGGGTAAATACTGAGTGAATGTTTAACTTTATAAGAAACTATCAAACTGTTTTTGCAAATTGGCTATACCATTTTGTATTCCCACCAGCAATGTCTGGGAGTTCCAGTTGCTCCATGTCCTTGCTAACACTCGATATTGTCAGTCTTTTTATTTTTAGCCATTCTAGCAAGTGTATAGTGGAAGCTCACTGTGTTTCCTTTCTTTCTTTTCTTTTCTGTATCATTAAAAAACCCAGCAGGATTAGTAGTATCTTGCTTTTGGAAAGAATTCGAGATTTGACTCTTCTCTTGTTGAGTTTCAGACTCTATTATCTCGGTCATTTTAGATCTGGCTGGAATTAGCCTCCCGAAAACTGGCTCTATAACCTCCAAGACAAAGTCACAGCCAGAGAAGGAGTGTGCTAGTGGGACAAAGTAGGCAAGAGGCCAATGGGTTTGCACTGAGTGGCTGCGATTCAAAGTGGCTGATTCTTTTGTTGCTCGTGGCAGTGGTCTCTCAGATGGGTGAGTAGAGAGTAGTAATTTCTTTGAATTACTGATAGAGAATTGCCCTTCCTAGCTGTTCGCAGAGGTCCTCATTCATTCATTCAATAAATATTAACTGTGACCATGAATTGTGACCCTCTTATGTATCAAACACTGCTGTGGGTACAAGTCAGTGAATAAACAAAATCCTTGCCCTTCTGGAGCTTAGATAATGTCAAAGGGGACAAGAGCTATTAAAAAGGACAAAGTAGGAATGGGTTAGATAGTTAAAAGAGCCATTGGGTTAGACAAGGGCAGAGGGAGAAAGTCAAAAGTGAAACTTATCCTGCACATTGGTGTTGGAGTTACTGTCTATTAGGCCACTGGGATCTATCTCTATCTCCTTTCAGAGTTAAGAGACAAGTTGGCTAGGTTTTTAAATCTCTGTGCCCAACACAGACTCAGTGTTTCAGGTAAATCACAGAAATTCTGTGAGATAAGATTTCTTTTCCCCTATTTTATAGACGAAGAATATGAAGGGCAAACAATCCAAATGCCTATCAGCACAGACAAGAAAATTGTTATATTCATTCACACAATAGACTAGTATGCTGTAGTAAAAACACCTGGATAATGGCTACATGCAGCAAAATGAGTGAACCTTATCCCTGTAATGTTGATTGATATAAACAAGCCCCAGAGACCATATATATATTTAAAGTTCAAAACAACACATATACATATATACACATATGTATGAGTATACATACATGTATAATATACATATATACAAATATATACATTATAAAATATATATCTCTATATGTCTATATCTCTCTGTCTATCTATCTATCATCTATCTATCTATCTATCTATCATCTATCACCTATTCACAAGGGAATGACAACACAAAATTCAGGAGAGTCACAGCTAGTAAGTAACACACAAATGACTAAAACCCAGTTCTCTCCAAGCTTGTGTTTTTATGCAACAACATAGTTCTTGATGCGATAACAAAAGCTCTTGGTGATACACTAGATATCTTTAGTGCCTTGAACCATAGCAAAACCAAAGTTCTTTCTGTTGAGAGGGGTTTTTTTTTTCCCCAGCTTTATTCAGGGATAATTGACAAATAAAATAGTGAGATATTAAAAGTGTACATTGTGATGATTTTATACACATATTTATTATGAAATGATTCCTCCCATCTAGTGAATTAACACATTCATCACCTCACATATTTATCCTTTTCTCTTTTTTTTTGGTGAGAACACTTAAGTTCTTTTAGCAAATTTCTATTACACAATACAGTGTTATCAACTATAGTCACCATGCTGTCCATTAGATCCTCAGACCTTATTCATCTTAGAGCTGAAAGTTTATACCCTTTTACCAACCTTTTGAGATGCTTCTTTAAGAGGAAGGGAGGCAAGCGCAGAATCAGAGAAAAATGGTTGTAAACATGGATTGCTTTGAAACAATAAAAGTGGTAAGTATGGGTATAGGATATTGACATCTTTTTCAGACTGAAATTTACATGCTTTCTCAAATATGCTCATGTTCACATTTTGATTGATCTATTTGGTAAGACCAAATGTATTTCCTCTTGGGAGATGAGAGTTTGGGGATGTAGACTTTCGGGAATAAAACATAGTGCAGGGATCCCTGCAGTCTGCAAGATGCTAAAATGAACAGTGCTGAGATGGAGGGCAAAAGGAGTGATTGATGCCATGACATGAAAAGCAATGGTCGAGGAAAGGCATTTTTATGACAAGGGTGAGGATTTTTCAGGCATCGTGATCAGAAAAATTTCTCTTCCTTTTAAACCAAGAGCAAAGAGAAAACATTTTGTAACAGATACTTTGAAAAGTAGCTTCCAGAATTTCCAGCATTTTCAATAATTGTGAGGCAGACCATAATAATAAAAATACCATGAGACATAGCCGTGCAGTTGATTGACTGTCAGTACTTTGAACACTTGGGTAATGAGCTAACATGTCCAGTACACTGAGTTTGCAGCAGAGCCAGAAATCAAGGTGAGCCCTGTCTGCATTCCAAGCCCATGATCTCTCCATTCCATCATGTAATCTCCAGTGTGAACCAGGCCAGGACGTGGGCCAGTGTGGGATGCTGAAGTTGGCTGATGATGCAGAGCTAGGACCAGCCCAAAGGAAGAGGGGGAAAATCAGCAAAGTCCCTCATGAATTTCTCTTGGATGAGGTTGATTTAACACAAAAACCATTTTGCAGAGATGTCCTTATATCACTTCTAGTTGTTGTGTTTTATACAGTTATAGAATTCACGTCTGTTGACTCCATAGTATGAGTTTAATCTTTCTTGATGAAACATTTTGCAGTTTTAAATTTCCAAATTAAAAGATTGTCTTTGGGTGTATTGATACCGGTTTGATCTAGCTGATGATTACAGTCACCGGAGTGGGCAGATGATCCCCAGCGCGGGGGCCTGGACCACCTGCACAGTGCTGGGAGCACCTGACCAGTGACGCTGGTCAGCCTTCAATCACTGTATTAGAGTCTTCCTCCCCACCTCCAAAGTCGGGAAGTCTAATAGGTGATTAAGCTCCGCGGTTTTGGGGTCAGCCCAAAGTAGGTTCAAATCTTGTTTCACCCCATATTACTTGCATAATTCTGGGAACATGATTTACTCTCTCTGAGTTAGTCTTGCTACCCCTAACATAATGGTGACAATTACATCTGCTAACAAGGATCATTGCAAAGATTCAATGACAAATGTAGTCAAGGACTTGGTACATAGGAAGTATGCTATTTTGAATGAAAAATATTGCCTGCCATATCAGTAAACAAAGGATGTTGCAGCTATCAGACCACCACATTACAGCTGCCCTGCTGGTGAGCCTGGAGGAAACTCAGGATGGAAACAGATTGCTGCAGTCACCCCCAGCGGAGCATACTGGGGAGACTCAGGATGAGAAAAACACAGGATACTGGGCCCAGATAACTGAGGTGCATATCAAAGGAATGATTTCAATGAGCCCAGACTTTGCATCTTCTCATACATAGAAAAGCGCAAATTTCATTAACTTGAGATGTCTGGTTTTCTTTGATTAACAGTAACCTTTTGATGTTCTGATTGCCTGGTCTTTTGTTGCAAAAACTCCTATGTATCCTGGATCCCCTCTTGGCTCTTCAGAACAGTCCTCAGCATTATCTGAAATGCTGTGTCCTGGGTTTGAAGTCCTCAGAATGTCCGCCGAATAAAACATAACTCTCTACTTTTAGGTTGTGCATTTTTTTTTCAGTCAACACTATAAATGGAAGCCATTGCTACTGTTTTTATTATTAGTGGTATTAGTAAAGCTGGATTTCAGGAAAGCCAAACAGGAAGATTCTAGAAAGAGGTGGAGACACTGAAGTGGCCCTTGGGTTGCACTACCTGATTTTCTGTTTGCCATCTCTGATATCATCCTGCCTCAACTGGGTCACAGCTTTATTTCCTGCTTGTCTAAATGGCGTGGAACTGCATTCCTGGCAGAAGAGAGGGTTGCTTTGGTTGGGTTGTGGCCTCTTGATGAGAGGTTGGCCTGGGGAGAGCTCTGCTTCAGGGAGGCTGGAGAACAAACTATAAAAGAGACAGCTTAGCTCAGAGCAAGAGCAGTAGCAAGGTACCCAAACTCAGCCACGAAAACTCCCAGCTCAGCCAACCGGTTCTTAAACTGGGTACAATATCTCCCACACTCCTGAAGCCCGCTAATCAGATGTTTGTAGGCAATTGGGTGGAAACAATAACAAGGAAAGACACTCTGTCATGAAACACCCCTAGTGAAGGACTATAAAAGCCCCTATGTATTAGATGTCTTTCAAACTCAGGTACACTGAGGTTGCAGCTTCCTGGCAAGGTTAGCACCAGCACCATGGTGGACAGCTGTTGTCCTGGAAACGCCAATGCCATTCCAGCTGTGCCCACCATCTCCATATGCTCAAATGGTGGCAGCTTCAGAAATGGTATCTGTTTGCCTAGTTCCTGTCAGAGCAGAACGTGGCAACGGGTTACATGCCAAGGAAACTGTCAGTCATGCTGCAGTGCCCCAAGTGGCTGTGAACCTGCTTCTTGCCAACCTACCTGCCTTCCAGTAACTTCTTGTGTGGATTTTGCTTGCCAACCCATTTGCTCCTGCATGGCCTGCTATGAATCTGGCACTGGTCAGTCTCCTTGTCGGGTTAGCTTGTGCCAGCCCTCCTGCTCGGAATCCATTGGTGGTCAGGCAAAGTGCTGTGAAGCCAGCTCCTGCCAACAAAGCTCCTGCCAGCAACCTGTCTACACATCTGGATCGTGCCAGGTAGCTTGTGGCCAATCAGCCTGCTGTGACGCTAGGTCCTGCCAGCCATCCTGCTCTGAGGTAACTTCCTGTCCTGAAACATCTTGCCCACCGACTGTCTGTGCGGCTCGTCTGTGCCAGCCAACTTGCTGCCAAGCAGGTTCATGTCAAGCCATTAGTGGTGAAGATTGGCCCTGCAAGTCAACTTATTACCAACTGATCCGCTACATTTTCAAGCGTTGCCGATCAGTTCCCTGCCAGCTGTCTCCTTGTGTGTTCAGTTCTTGCAATCCTACTTGCTGTGTGTCCTTCCCTTGCCAGACACTTCACTCCAAACCAGCTCCTTCCATATCCTTCATCTGCCAGCCAGGGACTAACGGCCAGCCCCCTTGTTCAGTAAAGGACCCTTACAAACTAGCTTCCTGTGACACCATGCTTTCTGGCCAACCAAATTGTGGTGAACCCTCTTCCTTCAATCAGAGTGGCTGCAAATCCCCTTCCTGCCAACCAGCTTGCTGTGTGACAGGTTTTGGCAAATCATCCAGTGGTGGCTCCAATGGCTTCTGACCAACTGCCCCAAGTCTCTGCAAAGCCAGCACCTGCTTGCTGACTTCCTGCCACCCCAGCTATGAGTCCAGCAGACGTAAGGCAACATTTCATTGAGGCAGCACTCTTCACACCTCCTCTGACGTCTGCTGCTGTCTACAAGTACATAGCCATCCCACGGTGCCTGCCTCCAGCCGAGCAAAAATGCTGCCTGTTTGCTAGCTTTACTCCAAGTCCAGTCCCACTTTCCCTCCAGGTGCTGATGAGGGAATTTATTCTAAGAGATCCTTCTTAACCGAGGATAACCTTTCAGCAAGCATGGTGCATGCTGTAGCTTGCATTTCCTGATGTTATCATTTCATTTCACTTCAGCAAAGCCTTTTCTCCAGTTTTTCTTTCTTTGGATACTGCCAAGTCTTTAAGGAGACTCTTTTTCTGGCAATTGCTAATAGAAATGTGACTGGTTAAGCATAACGAATCAGACTAATAGTGCTTTCGTTCCTTTCAATATACCCCTACGTAGATTTCCTTTAGGTTCCATTTGAACGCAATGACCTTGGGCCCTCCAAATCACTGTGTCTGCATTGGTATGCAAGGGTAGTTGCTGTCTAGAATTATAGATGCCTAAGCTGGAAGGGAGTAAGGACAAACAATTCCCTGGCTTCCAACCTTTACACCACCAAGAGCTCTTTGAGTTGGGTGACCTCAGTCTTCCCACAGTGAAAAGACTTGGAAAGCCAAAGACAGAAATGGTTCAGGGAAGCCATAGATTAAATTAAACATGAGGTTTTGGCCATGGAGAATAACTAAGGGTTAAGTCACTTAACATTGGTTTTAATGATCAATTCACCTAATGGCCAATATAAATAAAATTAAAAATTCTTTAGAAAATTTTAGCAGGTAATTGCTATGTTTTTGACATTTTAAGAAACAGTTTTAAAAACAATTAGTCTAAGGGAACTTTTGACCGAATTTCGTTATTTCTAGGGTGTAATTATTGAATCCAAACATTTTTTGGATTGGTTTTCTTAGGGGAAAAGCTTAGAGGAAGATTTATAGTGTGTACTTGTAGCGATGGTACAGAGTCCTTCCTGAAGGGGATCTGGCCTCCCCTTTAATGAAGGGGCTCTGGGCCTGCAAAATGATTTAAGTATCAACCCCCCAACATTCTTACACAGCTCCATAAAGGGACACATATGATGATGTCCACTGTGGCATGACACAGATTTTAAAGGAAATCAGTGGTCCACCACTAGGAGAATAAAGAGTGGGTAGGTAACAGGTGGTGATTCCTTCCATGGGGTATTGTATTAGGCTGGTTCTCCAGAGAAATAGACCCAATAGGGGATCTATATCTATATCTATATCTATATCTATATCTATATCTATATGCACTCATTAAAAGGAATTAGCTCACGTGGTTATGGAGGCTGGCAAGTCCAAATCTGTAGTGTGGGCCTGAAGTGTGGGCTGGCAGGAGGAGACCCAAGAGAGGTGATGGTGAAGATGAAGTCTGAAGGCTGTCTGCTGGGGAAGATGCATTAAACAGAATAAAACAGCTGCCTATTGAAAGAGAATGGGACATAAGAACAGGAATTAAATTAATTGATATGTAAGCACATAAAGAAAAAAATAAATAAGAGGGAACTTGCAAAGACCAAAAGTGATAATGTGCCCCATAAGGAATATAACTGATTCAAGTATTTGCAACTGAAATCCAAACAGAAAATTAAGAAGAAGAAAAAAGGGAGAGAGGGACCTTGATATGGCAAAAGAATTACCATGGATGGAATGTCTTCTAGAAGTGACATTTTGATGGATACCCTGTTTAAATTCTCTCTCCCACATCTTCCATGGAGATTCCTCAGCTGGAGGAAGGATGAGACTTTGGGTAGTGGAATGCATCTTACCTCAGTCCTGAACAGAATTTTCAATCACGTTCCTTACAGTTTAAGTTTAAGGAATCACATCTCCTCAAATAATTTGCTTACTAATACCCGAATTCTTGACATCCTTGAAATTTCAGATTTTATTTTGCAATTTTGTTTTTGACCCATCTAAGTCAATCTTATTTTTATCTTTCCAGTTATGGATTTCTCTGTTGTACAGGCAAGTGTTTTTCACTGGCTGCTTGCTATCGCACAAACGGCATGTTTTAAACATGTCAAGTGTAAAAGGTGTGTTGGAAGCCTTGTACCTCCTCCTATGCTTGGCAACAGTTTAAATATCAAAGCATTTATTAGTTGCTTTTAGGTTTGCTAGAACTTGCTCATAAAACATCTGAACCTCCAATTATAAACGTTGTTCTGCCGAGCCTGAACATGCTTATAACTAAATCTTTGTTTACATTTATGTCCTGGGTAGGGGAGCAATTTTAAAAATACAGGGAAGTTTTGAGAAAAATATAGGCGTGCCTTGTTTTATTGCACTTCACTTTGTTGTGCTTCCCAGATATTGCATTTTTTTAAATAAACTGAAGGTTTGTGGCAACCCTGCGGCAACCAAGTCTGTTGGTACCATTTTTCCAACAGCATTTGCTCACTTTGTGTCTCTGTGTCACGTTTTGTAATTCTTGCAATGTTTCAGACTTTTTCATTATTATTATATTTGTTGTGGTGATCTGTGATCAGTGATTTTTGATACTATTGCAATTGTTTTAGGGCACCATGAACCACTCCCATATAAGATGGTGAACTTAAGAAGTGTGTGTTCTGATGAATGGATAAAGATGTGAGATATATATATATATATATACATACACACACACACACACAATGGAATACTACTCAGCCATAAAAAAGGATGAAACAATGTTTTTTGCAGCAACGTGGATGGACCTAAGATTATCATACCAAGTGAAGTAAGTCAGAAAGAGAAAGACAAATATGTGATATCACTTATATGTGGAATCTAAAATATGATACAAATGAACTTATTAACAAAACAGAAACAGACTCACAGACATAGAAAACAAACTTATGGTTAGCAAAGGGGAAAGGCAGGGAGGGATAAATTAGGATTTTGGGGTTAGCAGATACAAACTACTAATTATCAAATAGATAAACAACAAGGTTCTACTGTATAGCACAGGGAGCTGTATTCAATATCCTGTAATAAACCATAATGAAAAAGAAAAAAATATATATCTGAATAACTTTGCTGTATACCAGTAACTAATACAACATTGTAAATCAGCTTCAATTAAAAAACAAAAAAGTTGTGCGTGCTCTGACTGCCCTACCAAGTGACTGTTCCCCTAGCTCCCTCCTTCTTCTTGGGCCTCCCTATTTCCTGAGACACGACAATATTGATATGCCAATTAATAACCCTAAAATGACCTGTAAGTGTTCAAGGGAAATGGAGAGTCTCTAAGTTTCTCACTTTAAATCAAAAGCTAGAGATGATTAAGCTTAGTGAGGAAGGCAAGTCAAAAGCCGAGAGAGGGGCTTCCCTGGTGGCGCAGTGGTTGAGAATCTGCCTGCTAATGCAGGGGACACGGGTTCGAGCCCTGGTCTGGGAGGATCCCACGTGCCGCGGAGCAGCTGGGCCCGTGAGCCACAATTGCTGAGCCTGTGCGTCTGGAGCCTGTGCCCCGCGACGGGAGGGGCCGCGATAGAGAGGGGCCCGCGCACCGCGATGAGGAGCGGTCCCCGCACCGCGATGGGGGGTGGCCCCCGCTTGCCGCAACTGGAGAGGGCCCTCGCACGAACCGAAGACCCAACACAGCCAAAAATAAATAAATAAATAAATAAATAAATAAATAAATAAAAAAAAAAAAAAAAAAAAAAAAAGCCGAGAGAGGCCAAAAGCTAGGCCTCTTGGACCAAAAAGTTAGCCAAGTTGTGAATGCAAAGGAAAAGTTCTTGAAAGAAATGAAAAATGCTACTCCAGTGAACACACGAATGATAAGAAAGTGAAACAGACATTGCTGATATGGAGAAAGTTTTAGTGGTCTGGATAGAAGATCAAACCAGCCACAATATTCCCTTAAGCCGAAGCCTAATCCAGAGCAAGGCCCTAAATCTCTTCAATTCTGTGAAGGCTGAGAGAGGTGAAGCTCTCAGAGGTTCCTTCATAAGGTTTAAGGAAAGAAGCCATTTCCATAACATAAAAGTACAAGGTGAAGCAGCAAGGGCTGATGTAGGACTTGCAGCAAGATCTGTATCCAGAAGATCTAGCTAAAATAATTAACGAAGGTGGCTACACTTAATAACAGATTTTCACTGTAGTTGAAGCAGTCTTCTATTGCAAGAAGATGCGAGCTAGGACTTTCATGACTAGAGAGAAATCAATGCTTGGCTTCAAAGCTTTAGAGGACAGGGTGACTCTCTTTTTAGGGGCTGGTGTAGCTGGTGACTTCAAATTGAAGTCAGTGATCATTTACCATTCTGAGGGATCCAGGCCCCTTAAGAATTATGCTAAATCTACTCTGTCTGTTATCTATAAATGTAACAACAAAGCCCGGATGACAGCACATCTGTTTACAACATGGTTTACTGAATATTTTAAGCCCGCTGTTGAGACTTACTGCTCAGAAAAAAAGATTCCTTTCAAAATGTTACTGCTCATTGGCAATGCACCTGGTCAGCCAAGAGCTCTGATAGAGATGTACAAGATTAATGTTGTTTTCATGCCTGTTAACATAACATCCATTCTGCAGCCCATGGATCAAGGATTCATTCTGACTTTCAAGTCTGATTATTTAAGAATTACATTTTGTGTAAAATAGATAGCTAGTGGGAAGCAGCCGCATGGCGCAGGGAGATCAGCTCGGTGCTTTGTGTCCACCTGGAGGGGTGGGATAGGGAGGGTGGGAGGGAGACACAAGAGGGAGGAGATACGGGGATATATGTGTATGTATAGCTGATTCACTTTGTTATACAGCAGAAACTAAAACACCATTGTGAAGCAATTATACTCCAATAAAGATGTTAAAAAAAAAAAGGAATACATTTTGCAAGGCTATAGTTGACATAGATAGTGATGCCTCTGATGGATCTGGGCAAAGTAAACTGAAAACCATCTGGAAAGGATTCCCCATTCTGGATGCCACTAAGAACATTTGTGATTCATGGGAAGAGGTCAAAATATCAACATTAACAGGAGTTTGGAAGAAGTTGATTCCAACGTTCATGGATGACTGAGGGGTTCAAGACTTCGTTGGAGGAAGTAACTGAAGATGTGGTGGAAATAGCAAGAGAACTAAAATTAGAAGTGGAGCCTGAAGATTGGACTGAATTGCTACAATGTCATGATAAAACTTTAACAGATGTGGAGTTGATGAGCAATGAAAGTGGTTTCTTGAGATGGAAACTCTTCCTAATGAAGATGCTGTGAAGATTGTTGAAATGACAACAAAGGATTTAGAATATTACATACACTTAGTTGATAAAGCAGAAGCAGGCTTTGAGAGGATTTACTCCAGTTTTGAAAGAAGTGCTGTGGTGGGTAAAATTCTGTAAATAGCATTGCGTGCTATAGAGAAATCGTTCATGAAAGAAAGAGTCAATTGATATGGCAAAGATCACTGTTGCTTTATTTTATTATAAATAAATAAGTTAATTTATTTTTGACTGCATTGGGTCTTTTTTTTTTTTCTAACCTTTAGTGGAGTATATGCATTGGGTCTTTGTTGTTGCGTGCGGGCTTTCTCTAGCTGCGGCAAGTAGGGGCTACTCTTTGTTGCCGTGTGCATGCCTCTCATTGCGGTGGCTTCTCTTTGTTGCAGTGCACAGGCTCTAGGTGTGTGGGCTTCAGTAGTTGTGGTGCACGGGCTTAGTTGCTCCGCAGCATGTGGGATCTTCCTGGACCAGGGCTCAAACCCATGTCCCCTGCATTGACAGGCAGATTCTTAACCTCTGTGCCACCAGGGAAGTCCTGTTGTTTTATTTTGAGAAATTGCTACTGCCACCCCAAGCATCAAGCAAACACCATTCTGATCAGCCAGCAGCCATCAATATCAAGGCAAGAGCCTCCACCATCAAAAAGATTATGACTTGCTGAAGGCTCAGATCATGGTTAGCATTTTTTAGTAATAAAATATTTTAAAATTAAGATATTTACATTTTTAGACATAATGCTATTGTACACTTAATAGACTACAGTATAGCGTAAGCATAACTTTTATGTGCACTGGGAAACCAAAAATTTGTGTGGCTCACTGTATAGCAATATTTGCCTTATTGTTGTGGTCTGAACCCACCACTCAGGACTGATGTTCTTCATTATGTGATTTGAATTCTGGTTCTACCCTCAGGATAGCTGCTCTCCTCAAAGCACTTTCCAATTATTCAATATTCTTTTGAAAGGTACATCATCAGAGCCTAACTCAAGATCTAGCTGCTTTTTAACCAGCCCAGGATGTGAAATGGTCATACTCCTTTTCTGAGTTATAGCCCATATTTCCCCCAAGGTCATGTTTGCCTGATGATATAATTAAGTACTATTCTTTAAGTTAGATATCTCAGCCCCACCAGGAAATTTGCTGGGATCTGAATGACTAAGTCCCTTTTTAGTATAGTGGCATGTGTCTTCCTGTAGGGGTCATTTCCATCACTCCTCAAATGGCTTCCTGGTCCCTGTGTTGATATTCTCTGTTCCTGTCTTTGCATGCCTGTTCCTAAGGTCATATTCCTCCTCCAGTCATACTTATATCTTTATTGTCATCGTATGCAAGAGGGAGTTCTTCAGGTTCAGATTTAACATCAACTTGAGATATATGGCTCTTTAATTTGAGTCCAAGTTAGCCATCGTGCTTCCTCCTTAGCAAACTCCAGGTGCTTTGAGTATCTGCAGAAAAGACTACCCAGTGGATCTGCCCCACAGACAGAGGGGCAGTCTGTCCAACTGCCCCTCTAGCCCATCTTTTGTCCAGGGTCTCAGCTTGAATTTGGGGTCAAGTGTTTATTATTATTGGATGAAGTGAGATGCTATCATTGGAAATGAGACATGTCTTGGCAATTGTCATTGAATTTGGTCTATATTTCCACATTCTCTTCGTAAGCTATTATGAGAGTCCTTTTTAATTGTCCTGCTGAAATCCAGATTCATTTCCTACTGAATTTCATTGATCAACTAATCTGGCAAAAATAAAAAGTTAAATTATTTGACATGACTTGGCCTAAGTGGTCCCATGTTCTTTTTCTAGGGGTCCACAAAAGGTCTTTCGAACAACCCGTTCTATGATTTGCAGAAACTTGAAAATGGAATGGCATTTGCTTGTCTCAACATCTCTTATTAAGCATCTCTTCTTCTCAAAGATTCCTCAAAATCAATGTGTAAAGACTGTTTTGGGAAAGATCCTCTGTGTTCTCCGTACTTGCTGCAAGTAATAAATCCTTCCTTCTACCACTTAAAAAAAAATCAATGTGTGGTTTACTTCCAGTCTCTGAGTGCTCTGGGACATAATGTGCATAGCATACAATAGCATGAGTTTATTTTGAGAATCTAGGCATTTGTAAAATCTATTTGTCCTTGTAAATGTTTAGTTATTTTTTCAATTTGATTATTTCCCATTGTCTGAAAAGACAGACACCAAATAAGAGTCTTTCTAGCATAACTTTCACATTCTTTGTGCTACATTCCACAGGGAGATCTCAGATCTTATCTTATCTCTTTCCAGGTCTCAGCATGAACTAAGGAGAATAGACCACTTTTACAAGCCTGGATTTTCATTGCCAGCTGCTGACATGTTGACAGCTCATGGATCACGAGTTGGGTGAGAGGTGGTTGCAAATGCATCATGTGAACATTTTTTTTGCAGTATCACACTGAGGAGTTTACTTCATTTAAGCTTCTTGGTGTTATTTTGAAATAAGGTTTGATTTCCTTATTTAAATAAAAAAGTTAAACTCTCATTCTCTTTCTCTCTTCTCTCTCTCTCTCACTATTGCAGGTTTCCCCATTTAATTCAGAAGGAAATTTTACAATCTTCATTTTTCTTTTATTGTAAAAATAACTCGAGAGTTCCCTGGTGGCCTATTGGTTAGGATTCTGGGCTTTCATTGCTGTGGCCTGGGTTCAATCCCTGGTTGGGAAACTGAGATCCCATAAGCTGTGTGGCAAAAACAAACAAATGAACAAACAAACAAACAAAAACACATGCTTGAGGTAGAAAACAATGTATGAACAAAAAATGGAAAGTCCTGGCCCACCAAAACTCCCCACACATCCTGCTCCCCTGAGGCAAACTACTGGTTTCTGTTTATTATGCCCTAATCTTGGGTTTCTCTTTCCCTTTACAGATGGCTGGTTTTTTTCCCCTTATTTGAAAGATGGAAGAAAAATAAAAAGGAATATTGATTTCTATATCTCAAGCACAAACACCAGATTATCCACACAAAGTAATAGACTTTTGTCTTGTTTGATGGCATCATTACTGTGCTTATAATCATTTAATAAAAAACATATCTTTCCATGTGTTTTCTATTTTTTTCCTTTGTGAGCATCTGGAGCTTCCTTTATTTTTCTCATGGGTGGGTACCATTCCTATTTAATGCCCAGTTCATGAACCTTTCTGTCTAATTAAATTACCATACTTTAAGTTAGCCCCCACCAGGAATTTTGCTGGAATTCGAACGTTGTGGCATCTGTCCTCCTGTAAGGGCCACTTCTGTCATTCCTCAGATATTCAATTGCACATTATCAATTATTTTTTATCTACAAAAATGAAAATTTCTTGGGCTTCCCTGGTGGCGCAGTGGTTGGGAGTCTGCCTGCTAATGCAGGGGACACGGGTTCGAACCCTGGTCTGGGAAGATCCCACATGCCGCGGAGCGACTGGGCCCGTGGGCCACAGTTACTGAGCCTGCGCGTCTGGAGCCTGTGCTCCGCAACAAGAGAGACCGCGATAGTGAGAGGCCCGCGCACCGCGATGAAGAGTGGCCCCCGCTTGCCGCAACTAGAGAAAGCACTCACACAGAAACGAAGACCCAACACAGCCATAAATAAATAAAATAAAAATTAAAAAAAAAAAAAAAGAAAATTTCATATGATTCAAACTAGCATATTCCCTTCTTGGCCTTTTTCAGTCAAATCCTAATACACATCTCCTTATAACTCTCTCTGGTATCTTTATATACTGGAAAGTATTTTAAAAGACATTAAGACAACAATCACACTCAGGAAAACGTTTTTTAAAGAATTAAGACAATTTAAGCCATTCTTTCTACCAGTATCTTTTAGAATGAAATGTTGCCGGCCATTTTTCTGTTTCTTTTGATATCTATTTAATAACTAGGGTACACGTCAGACTTGTCCTGAGAAATTCCATTCTTGAAGAGCAAAAGCTCTTTATTTTTTATTTTATCTTCATAATCCCAGATGTGAGATTGCCATAATGGACTTTGATAAAGAGAGGGGGCAAAATAATCTGTATGATGATTGAGGCAGCTTCACAAAGGTCAATTTTGAAACCAAAGATCCACAGGGAGTCATCCCAGTGGCTATGAATAAAGAAAATAGAATGGAAGGCAATGTCTGAGACACACAAAAGGCCCAAAACATACATGCAAGGAGCCTAAAAGATGAGTCCCAAACATAACATGTAGAATTTTCCCATCTGTGTGATGTATGACATTTGGTGTTATTTTTGTTGATCTCTTCAGTTTGCCCATATAAATGGGTTCATCTTATAACAATAATCCAATGACATCAGGAAGTAAATTTCCTCTTATAATCCACTTTCTCAGAAACTTTTGAGCAAGGCCCTGAAATTAGCTGGAGCTGGAGAAATGTTTGATGATAGTGACTTTATGATATATAGTCTAGAGTTGTTACAAACAAAATCAGAAAGTTGCTCTTTAGATGGACTCCTTACTTATACTCTAAGGCAGCTCAGAGTGGGATCCATAATCCTTGTCCAGTGTCTTCAAATTTGGTCTCTTGTCTTTGTGTGCAGGAACAGAGTGGAAGAAATTTGTAAAATATAAAATATTCTCCAAATCTAAGGGCTTGTGAAAGACACACTGTACACACAGTCTAGGTCACTAAAGGACATGCAAGATGAGTAGAATTTATTAGGTGATAAATTGGGAAATGCCTTAGTTGCAAAGAAGGCGATTCAGATGACCATAGAGGGTAGAAAACAAATATAAGCACAACAAAGGAGAGTAAAAGAAAGACATTTTAAAGGTGGAAAAATTAATCAGTTATTAAGACAATCAGCAGGGTGGATGACGGGGATGGAGAATCTTATGCCTATCCAATTTCTAACGACACTCGTTAGTTGACCCCAAACTATCACTAGTGGCCATAAAGCCCAACTTTTTGACAAGGGCAATGAAGACTAAGATGTGTTTTCTTAAATCAAATCCTGTTATTTCCCTGAAAATGTATTATTTCACCCGAGGAATAAATGTAAGTAGCCTGTTTTACATGTATCTCAAACCATCAGAAGAGAAGTTGACGCCATTGAACTGAACTATCAGGAAAGAGGGGGAAGGAAGGGTATGTCACTCAATGCAAGGAGGCCCAGCTGGCATGGATGCACCAGGTGCACCTTTTTTAAGGACATATCTGTACAAAGGAAGTTAATATTTACCGGTTTAGAGCAAAGAGAAAGAGGAGAAAGTAGCAGTTCAGGCACTAAACAGAATGAAGACAATAATTTGAAACACAGAAAATGTTGTAAATGTTATTACAAAACAACAACAACAATAATGATAAGTTCCCTACTGTATAACAGGGAACTGAGCAATAGCTGAGAGAGAGATTGTTTAAAGTCTTCATGGACATTGTAAGTTCCTAAGAGTCAGCAAGACAAACAGCTCATATAATTCAAATCCTGGTATTTAGATTGCAAACTCTGGGACACTCACTACTTCCTGAGAGAGTCTGTTTCCTGTTTTGGTCAGCTCAGATGGTATGAAAATTACCTCTGATACTGATACCCATCTAGTCTCTTTATGTCTTAGATCCTCCATGAATTTTCAAATTTTCAAGTATCACCAACAAGGGTTCAGTGTTCTCACACGGAAGATATCTTAGTACTTGAGGAGTAATTTGTCTAAGGCTAGAAAACTAGAACTCCTTTAGAGAAACTAAATTTTCTCCATACTGTTAACACCCATTTGGAGCTATTCACCCGTCTTTCCCATTTTCTTTCTACACCCTTATGTTCAAATATTATCCTTTACATACATAAGTAATACTGAGAAGTCCTCTTTCCTTAGGTTATAATTTTACCAGTGGATCTCAAATGAAATTTTACTGCTTCTTAAAATCACCTATTTGTGTGGAGAAAAATCCTTTTTTGGGAGAGGGGTCTTACTTAAGTTGCTTGTTTTGTATATTAAGTATATTTATGCTTTGCTATATTTGCTACTCTTGGGCAATTAAAAGGGAATGCTTAGGGAGAACTGGGTTAACTTTGCTGGAAATCAACCTTAAGAGGTAGAAGATCATTTAAAATTTGTCTCTTTCCAATCTTAATCAAGCAAGAATCTGAATGAGGCTAAAGAGCTTGGTTTTTCATTATACCCTTATCTTGGGTAAGGAATGCTTTTGTTTAGAAGGAGGGTCTGAAGGCTTTCTGGCCAGGGACAGTTACAACCATTGTAAACACAACAATAATAAAGGCGAGGTGAAGTATGCATGCTTTCCTTATCAAGTTTACACTCTCTACAATTTAGACTTTTTTGATCTATGGTTTGGGCACGGAGGAAGAGTTTGATAATAGTCCATGTTGGTGCTGTAAATCAAGGGTCCTCAAATGAGGAGGCCTGGGGAGAGATAACACAGGATTCTACCCCTCCTACGAAGGCCTCTAACTGAGAGATTTTAGGAGAGGTTGGGAAGAGTTTGTTGTGTCAGTTTTGAGACTGGGCAGGACGTGCCAGGGCCCTGTTTCCATTAACATTTGTAAATAGACATTTAAAAAAATATACTCTTTAGATCTTTCCATAAATTCTAGGGGATGGGTTAGCTGGAAGAAAAAAGATGAGAGTGACCTGAATTGTGGGTTTGATTTATGAGTCTGGCAGAACTGGCAGAAGTCAAGGGGCATTGAAGCCTTGGGCAGCTCAGACAAGAGACTGGAGATCCAAGGTACCAGAGGTCCAGGAAAAGGGAGAGGGGTGGATGGATGGCACAAATACTAAATGCTCAAGGGATTTGAGGATCAAAGACAAAAGGCTTATGTTTGAACCATGATATCCTTCATGAAACATGCCCATGTTTGCAACTGTGTCAGATTGATGAATTGAGCCTTTTTAATTCCATTTAATTTAGTCCATCCTCATGAATGAATTATTGGGAGCTCAGCTTCATGACAAAAAGAACCAAAGACCCAAGAATTAGTCTTCTAACCATAAGGCACCCCAATATTGCCTGAATCTAACAGAGTGGGTGGATGGAGAACTACTAAATGAGCATGAAAGGACAATTCTGATTAAAATCTGCAACTGATCAGAGACATCAACACATGAAACCTGGCTCAGTTATTTTGTTCTATGTTGCAGACACCCCCTCAGATGACCTTCATAATCCAAATAAGATTATCCATCTGGCCTCTGGTCACAGGATATGGTGAGAGATTGGAAGTGCTTTGTAAACATTGTAAAATGCTTTCTTTCTTTCTTTTTTTTTTTTAAGTATGATGGTCAAGTTAGGAAACAGTTGTGGGTAAACGCTTTTGAAACATCAAACTTAACAGCTTTTAAACAGGAAAAAGAACAGCTGATTTTAAGATGTTATTTATTATTATTATTTTTAAATCAGTCATTAACTTTATACACATCACTGTATACATGTCAAACCCAATCGCCCAATTCAGCACACCACCATCCCCACCCCACCATGGTTTTCCTGCCTTGGTGTCCATACATTTGTTCTCTACATCTGTGTCTCAACTTCTGCCCTGCAAACCGGTTCATCTGTACCACTTTTCTAGGTTCCACATACATGTGTTAATATACGATATTTGTTTTTCTCTTTCTGACTTACTTCACTCTGTATGACAGTCTCTAGATCCATCCACGTCTCAATAAATGACTCAATTTCATTTCTTTTTATGGCTGAGTAATATTCCATTGTATAGTAAAATGCTTTCTTAATGGAAATTTTTAAAGGACTCAGGGCTCATATCAGTTAGAGCTTTTTAAGATGAATAGAGATTATTAGGAGATTGAACAGGAAGGCCCTATTGTAGCTACAAAGATTATTCCAAGTTATCATGAAAGGTAGGAAAAAGGATATAAGAATAATGAAGCAATTGGGGAAAACATTGTTATGTAGAAATATTGAGCAATTGCAGTTACTAGGTCCTGAACAGTCAGCGTGGAGGATATGGTTTTTAAAAATAGATTAGATTAAAAGACTGAACTGGAATCTCATTGGGAAGGTAGATCTTGTCATCATTTGCAAGGGGTCTCTAACCACTGTCGACTGAAGAAAAATGCACAACCTAGAAGTTGAGTGATATATTTTATTCAGCGGACAAAACTGAGGACTTAAGCCTGGGACTCAGAGTTACCTGAGAGACCGCTCCGAAGAGGTGAGGGGGAGAGCCAGGATATATAGGAGTTTTTGCAACAAAGACTAGGTATTCAGAACATCAAAAGATTATTGTTAAAAATTAAAGAAAACTAGATATCTCAAATTAAGGAATTTAGTGCTTTTCTTTCTTTTTTAAAATTTTTTATTGGAATATAGTTGATTTACAATGCTGTGTTACTTTCAGGTGTAGTACAGCAAAGTGAATCAGTTATCCATATACACATATCCACTCTTTTTTAGATTCTTTTCCCGTATAGGTCATTACAGAGTATTGAGTAGAGTTCCCTGAGCTATACAGTAGGTCTTTATTAGTTACCTATTACTATTTTATAGATAGTAGTGTGTATATGTCAATCCCAATCTTTCAATTTATCCCTCCATCATCCCTCACCCCATGGTAACCATAAGTTTGTTTTCTACATCTGTAACTCTATTTCTGTTTTGTAGATAAGTTCATTTGTACCCTTTTTTTAGATTCCACAGGTGAGTGATATCATATACCGTACAAAACGAAAAGACAACCCTTAGAATGGGAGAAAATATTTGCAAACGAAGCAACCGACAAGGAATTAATCTCCAAAATATAGAAAGAGCTCATGCAGCTCAATATTAGTGCTTTTCCATGTGTGGGAAGATGCAAGAGTCTGGGCTCACTGAAATCATTCCTTCAGTATGCACCTCAGCTATCTGGGGCCAGTGTCCTATGCCTATTTATCCTGAGTTTTCTCAGGGTGCACCATTGGTACACCCTGAGACCTGCATACAGGTCTTATGTCTCCTTAGGTAGGTTTATTCCTAGGTATTTTATTCTTTTTGTTGCAATAGGAAATGGGAGTGTTTCCTTAATTTCTCTTTTAGATTTTTCATCATTAGTGTATAGGAATGCAAGAGATTTCTGTGCATTAATTTTGCATCCTGCTACTTTACCAAATTCATTGATTAGCTCTAGTAGTTTTCTAGTAGCCTCTTTAGGATTCTCTATGTATAGTATCATGTCATCTGCAAACAGTGACAGTTTCACCTCTTCTTTTCTGATTTCAATTCCTTTTATTTCTATTCCTTCTCTGATTGCTGTGGCTAAAACTTCCAAAACTATGTTGAATAATAGTGGTGAGAGTGGACAACCTTGTCTTGTTCCTGATCTTAGAGGAAATGGTTTCAGTTTGTCACCATTGAGAATGATGTTGGCTGTGGGTTTGTCATATATGGCTGTTATTATGCTGAGGTAAGTTCCCTCTATGCCTAGTTTCTGAAGGGTTTTTATCATAAATGGGTGTTGAATTTTGTTGAAAGCTTTTTCTGCATCTATTGAGATGATCATATGGTTTTTCTCCTTCAATTTGTTACTATGGTGTATCACATTGATTGATTTGCATATATTGAAGAATACTTGCATTCCTGGGATAAACCCCACTTGATCATGGTGTATGATCCTTTTAATGTGCTGTTGGATTCTGTTTGCTAATATTTTGTTGAGGATTTTTGCATCTATGTTCATCAGTGATATTGGGTAGTCTTTTTCTTTGCAACATCTTCGTCTGGGTTTGATAGCAGGGTGATGGTGGCCTTGTAGAATGAGTTTGGGAGTGTTCCTCCCTCCGTTAAATTTTGGAAGAGTTTGAGAAGGATAGGTGTTAGCTCTTCTCTAAATGTTTGCTAGAATTTGCCTGTGAATCCAACTGGTCCTGGGCTTTTGTTTGTTGAAATATTTTTAATCACTGTTTCAATTTCAGTGCTTGTGATTGGTCTGTTTATATTCTCTATTTCTTCCTGGTTCAGTCTTAGATGGTTGTGCTTTTCTATGAATTTGTCCATTTCTTCCAGGTTGTCCATTTTATTGGCATATAGTCGCTTGTAGTAATCACTCATGATCCTTTGTATTTTTGCAGTGTCAGTTGTTACTTCACCTTTTTCATTTCTAATTCTATTGATTTGAGTCTTCTCCCTTTTTTCTTGATGAGTCTGGCTAATATTCTCAAAGTGCCAGCTGTTAGTTTTATTGATCTTTGCTATTGTTTCTTTCATTTCTTTTTCATTTATTTCTGACCTGATCTTTATGATTTCTTTCTTTCTGCTAACTTTGAGGTTTTTTTGTTCCTCTTTCTTTAATTGTTTTAGTTGTAAAGTTAGGTTGTTTATTTGAGATGTTTCTTGTTTCTTGAGGTAGGATTGTATTGCTATAAACATCCCTCTTAGAACTGCTTTTGCTGCATCCCATAGGTTTTGGGTCATCGTGTTTTCATTGTCATTTGTTTCTAGGTATTTTTTGATTTCCTCTTTGATTTCTTCAGTGATCTCTTGGTTATTTAGTAGTGTTCTGTTTAGCCTCTACGTGTTTGTATTTTTTACAGATTTTTTCCCATAACTGATATCTACTCTCATAGCGTTGGGGTCAGAAAAGATACTTCATACTACTTCAATTTTCTTAAATTTACCAAGGTTTGATTTGTGACCCAAGATATGATCTATCCTGGAGAATGTTCCATGAGCACTTGAGAAGAAAGTGTATTCTGTTGTTTTTGGATGGAATGCCCTATAAATATCAATTAAGTCCATCTTGTTTAATGTATCATTTAAAGCTTGTGTTTCCTTATTTATTTTCATTTTGGATGATCTGTCCATTGGTGAAAGTGGGGTGTTAAAGTCCCCTACTCTGATTGTGTTACTGTTGATTTCCCCTTTTATGGCTGTTAGCATTTGCCTTATGTATTGAGGTGCTCCTATGTTGGGTGCATAAATATTTAAAATTGTTATAACTTCTTCTTGGATTCATCCCTTGATCATTATGTAGTGTCCTTCTTTGTCTCTTGTAATAGACTTTATTTTAAAGTCTATTTTGTCTGATATGAGAATTGCTACTCCAGCTTTCTTTTGATTTCCATTTGCATGGAATATCTTTTTCAATCCCCTCACTTTCAGTCTGTATGTGTCCCTAGGTCTGAAGTGGGTATCTTGTAGACAGCATATATATGGGTCTTGTTTTTGAATCCATTCAGGGATTCTATGTCTTTTGGTTGGAGCATTTAATACATTTACATTTCAGGTAGTTATCGATATGTATGTTCCTGTTATCATTTTCTTAATCGTTTTGGAGTTTGTTATTGTAGGTCTTTTCCTTCTCTTGTGTTTCCTGCCTAGAGAAGTTCCTTTAGCATTTGTTGGAAAGCTGGTTTGGTGGTGCTGAATTCTCTTAGCTTTTGCTTGTCTGTAAAGGTTTTAATTTCTCTTTCGAATCTGAATGAGATCTTTGCTGGGTAGAGTAATCTTGATTGTAGGTTTTTTCCCTTTCATCACTTTAAATATGTCCTGCCACTCCCTTCTGGCTTGCAGAGTTTCTGCTGAAAGATCAGCTGTTAACCTTATGGGGATTCCCTTGTAATGTTATTTGTTGCTTTTCCCTTGCTGCTTTTAACATTTTTCTTGGTATTTAATTTTGATTGTTTGATTAATATGTGTCTTGGTGTGTTTCTCCTTGGATTTATCCTGTATGGGACTCTCTGTGCTTCCTGGACTTGGTTGACTATTTCCTTTCCCATATTAAGGAAGTTTTCAACTATAATCTCCTCAAATATTTTCTCAGTCCCCTTCTTTTCCTCTTCTTCTTCTGGGACCCCTATAATTCGAATGTTGGTGTGTTTAATGTTGTCCCAGAGGTCTCTAAGACTGTCCTCAATCCTTTCATTCTTTTTTCTTTATTCTGCTCTGTGGTAGTTATTTCCACTATTTTATCTTCCAGGTCACTTATCCGTTCTTCTGCCTCAGTTATTCTGCTACTGATTCCTTCTAGAGAATTTTAAATTTCATTTATTGTGTTGTTCATCATTGTTCACTTGCTCTTTAGTTCTTCTAGTTCCTTGTTCAATTTTTCTTGTATTTCCTCCATTCTATTTCCAAGATTTTGGATCATCTTTACTATCATTACTCTGAATTCTTTTTCAAATAGACTGAGTATTTCCTCTGCTTTTGTTTGGTCTGGTGGGTTTTTAGCAGGTTTTCACCTTGCTCCTTCATCTGCTGTGTGTTTCTCTGTCTTCACATTTTGCTTAACTTACTGTTTTTGGGATCTCCCTTTTGCAGGCTGCAGGTTAGTAGTTCCTGTTGTTTTTGGTGTCTGCCCCCAGTGGCTAAGGTTGATTCAGTGGGTTGTGTAGGCTTCCTGGTGGAGGGGACTGGTGCCTGTGTTCTGGTGGATGAGGCTGGATCTTGTCTTTCTGGTGGGGAGGATTGTGTCTGGTGGTGTGTTTTGGGGTGTCTGTGAACTTAGTATGATTTTAGGCAGCCTCTCTGCTAATGGGTGGGGTTGTGTTCCTGTCTTGCTAGTTGTTTGGCATAGGGTGTCCAGTACTGTAGCTTGCTGGTCATTGAGTGGAGTTGGGTCTTACTGTTGAGATGGAGATCTCTGGGAGAGATTCCACTGTTTGATTATACATGGGGCCAGGAGGTCTCTGGTGGACCAGTGTCCTGAACTCGGCTCTCCCACCCCAGAGGCTCAGGCCTGACACCTGGCTGGAGCATGAAGACACTTTCAGCCACATGACTCAGAAGAAAAGGGAGGGATGAAAGAAAGGAAGAAAGAAAGAAAGAAAAAAAAGTTATTAAAATAAAAAAATATTATTAAAAATAAAGAAATGAAAAAGTAATTAAAAAAAGACAAAGAAAGAAGAGAGCAATCAAAACAAAAAACAAATCCACCAATGATAACAAGTGCTAAAAATATAGTAGAGAGAGACCTTCAAGATGGCAGAGGAGTAAGACGTGGAGATCAACTTCCTCCCCAGAAATACATCAGAAATACATGTACATGTGGAACAACTCCTACAGAACACATACTGAACACTGGCAGAAGATCTCAGACTTAGCAAAAGGCAAGAAGCTCCCCATGTACCCAGCCGTGTGGCTGACAGTGTCTTGGTGCTCTGGCCGGGTGTCAGGCCTGTGCCTCTGAGGTGGGAGAGCCAAGCTCAGGACATTGGTCCACCAGAAACCTCCAGACTCCACATAATATCAAACGGTGAAACCTCTCCCAGAGATCTCCATCTCAACACTAACACCCAGTGCCACTCAACGACCAGCAAGCTGCAGTGCTGGACACCCTATGCCAAACAACTAGCAAGACAGGAACACAACCCCACCCATTAGCAGAGAGGCTGCCTAAAATCATACAAAGTTCACAGACACCCAAAACACACCACCGGACGTGGTCCTGCCTACCAGAAAGACAAGATCCAGCCTCATTCACCAGAACACAGGCACCAGTCCCCTCCACCAGGAAGCCTACACAACCCACTGAACCAACCTTACCAACTGGGGGCAGACACCAAAAATAATGGGAACTATGAATCTACAGCCTGCGAAAAGGAGACCCCAAACACAGTAAGTTAAGCAAAATGAGAAGACAGAAACACACAGCAGATGAAGGAGCAAGGTGAAAACCTGCTAAAAACCCACCAGACCAAACAAATGAAGAGGAAATAGGCGGTCTACCTGGAAAAGAATTCAGAGTAATGATAGTAAAGATATCCAAAATCTTGGAAATAGAATGGAGAAAATACAAGAAACACTTAACAAGGACCGAGAAGAACTAAAGAGCAAACAAACAATGATGAACACCACAATAAATGAAATAAAAAGTTCTCTAGAAGGAATCAATAGCAGAACAACTGAGGCAGAAGAACGGATAAGTGACCTGGAAGACAAAATAGTGGAAATAACTACCACAGAGCAGAATAAAGAAAAAAGAATGAAAAGAATTGAGGACTGTCTCAGAGACCTCTGGGACAACATTAAATGCACCAACATTTGAATTATAAGGGTCCCAGAAGAAGAGAAAAAGAAAGGGACTGAGAAAATGTTTGAAGAGATTAAGTTGAAAACTTTCTTAATATGGGAAAGGAAATAGTCAATCAAGTCCAGGAAGCACAGAGAGTCCCATACAGGATAAATCCAAGGAGAGACATGCCAAGACACATATTAATCAAACTATCAAAAATTAAATACCAAGAAAAATATTAAAAGCAGCAAGGGAAAAGCAACAAATAACATACAAGGGAATCCCCATAAGGTTAACAGCTGACCTTTCTGCAAGCCAGAAGGGAGTGGCAGGACATATTTAAAGTGATGAAAGGGAAAAAACCTACAACCAAGATTACTCTACCCAGCAAAGATCTCATTCAGATTCGAAAGAGAAATTAAAACCTTTACAGACAAGCAAAAGCTAAGAGAATTCAGCACCACCAAACCAGCTTTCCAACAAATGCTAAAGGAACTTCTCTAGTCAGGAAACACGAGAGAAGGAAAAGACCTACAATAACAAACCCAAAACAATTAAGAAAATGGTAATAGGAACATACATATCGATAATTATCTTAAAAGTAAATGGATTAAATGCTCCTACCAAAAGACATAGACTGGCTGAATGGACACCAAAACAAGACCCGTATATATGCTGTCTACAAGAGACCTCGGAACACATGCAGACTGAAAGTGGGGGGATTGAAAAAGATATTCCATGCAAATGGAAATCAAAAGAAAGCTGGAGTAGCAATTCTCATATCAGACAAAATAGACTTTAAAATAAAGACTATTACAAGAGACAAAGAAGGACACTACATAATGATCAAGGGATGGATCCAAGAAGATATAACAATTGTAAATATTTATGCACCCAACATAGGAGCACCTCAATACATAAGGCAAATGCTAACAGCCATAAAAGGAGAAATCTACAGTAACACCATCAGAGTAGGGGACTTTAACACCCCACTTTCACCAACAGACAGATCAACCAACATGAAAATAAATAAGGAAACACAAGCTTTAAATGATACATTAAACAAGATGGACTTAATTGATATTTATAGGACATTCCATCCGAAAACAACAGAGTACACTTTCTTCTCAAGTGCTCATTGAATATTCTCCAAGATAGATCATATCTTGGGTCACAAATCAAGCGCTGGTAGATTTAAGAAAATTGAAATCGTATTAAATATCCTTTCCAACCGCAGTGCTATGAGAGTAGATGTCAATTACAGGAAAAAAATCTGTAAAAAATACAAACACATGGAGGATAAACAATTCACTACTTAATAACCAAGAGATCATTGAAGAAATCAAAGAGGAAATAAAAAAATACCTAGGAACAAATGACAATGAAAACACGACAACCCAAAACCTATGGGATGCAGCAAAGCAGTTCTAAGAGGGAAGTTTATAGCAATACAATCCTATCTCAAGAAACAAGAAACATCTCAAATACACAACCTAACCTTACACCTAAAGCAATTAGAGAAAGAAGAACAAAAAAAAAAAAACCCCAAAGTTAGCAGAAGGAAAGAAATCATAAAGATCAGATCAGAAATAAATGAAAAAGAAATGAAGGAAACAATAGGAAAGATCAATAAAACTAAAAGCTGGTGCTTAGAGAAGATAAAGACAATTGATAAACCATTAGCCAGACTCATCAAGAAAAAAAGGGAGAAGACTCAAATCAACAGAATTAGAAATAGAAAAAGAAAAGTAACAACTGACACTGCAGACATACAAAGGATCATGAGAGATTACTACAAGCAACTATATGTCAATAAAATGGACAACCTGGAAGAAATGGACAAATTCTTAACAAAGCAAGACCAGGAAGAAATAGAAAATATAAACAGACCAATCACAAGCACTGAAAATGAAACTGTGATTAAAAATCTTCCAAGAAACAAAAACCCAGGACTAGATGACTTCACAGATGAATTCTATCAAACATTTAGAGAAGAGCTAACACCTATTCTTCTCAAACTCTTCCAAAATATAGCAGAGAGAGGAACACTCCCAAAGTCATTCTCTGAGGCCATCATCACCCTGATACCAAAACCAGACAAAGATGTCACAAAGAAAGAAAACTACAGGCCAATATCACTGATGAACATAGATGCAAAAATCCTCAACAAAATACTAGGAAACAGAATCCAGCAGCACATTAAAAGGTTCATACACCATGATCAAATGGGGTTTATCCCAGGGATGCAAGGAATCTTCAATATACGCAAATCAATCAATGTGATACACCATAGTAACAAATTGAAGGAGAAAAACCATACGATCATTTCAATAGATGCAGAAAAAGCTTTTGACAAAATTCAACACCCATTTATGATAAAAACCGTCCAGAAAGTAGGCATAGAGGGGACTTACTTCAACATAATAAAGGCCATATATGACAAGCCCACAGTCAACATCATTCTCAATGGTGACAAACTGAAACCATTTCCACTAAGATGAGGAACAAGACAAGGTTGTCTTCTCTCACCACTGTTATTCAACATAGTTTTGGAAGTTTTAGCCACAGCAGTCAGAGATAAAAAAGAAATAAAAGGAATCCAAATTAGAAAAGAAGAAGTAAAGCTGCCACTGTTTGCAGATGACATGATACTACACATAAAGAATCCTAAAGATGCTACGAGAAAACTACTAGAGCTAATCAATGAATTTAGTAAAGTAGCAGGGTACAAAATTAATGCACAGAAATCTCTTGCATTCCTATATACTAATGATGAAAAATCTGAAAGAGAAATTAAGGAAACACCCCCATTTGCCACTGCAACAACAAAAAAATAAAATACCTAAGAATAAACCTACCTAAGGAGACAAAAGACCTGTATGCAGAAAACTATAAAACACTGTTGAAAGAAATTAAAGATGATACAAATAGATGGAGAGATATACCATGTTCTTGGATTGGAAGAATCAACATTGTGAAAATGACTATACTACCCAAAGTAATCTACAGATTCAGTGCAATCCCTATCAAAGTACCAATGGAATTTTTCACAGAACTAGAACAAAAAAATTCACAGTTTGTGTGGAAACACAAAAGACCCTGAATAGCCAAAGCAATCTTGAGAAAGAAAAATGGAGCTGGAGGAATCAGGCTTCCGGACTTCAGACTATACTACAAAGCTACAGTAATCAAGATAGTATGGTGCTGGCACAAAAACAGAAATATAGATCAATGGAACAGGATAGAAAGCCCAGAGATAAACCCACGCACATATGGTCACCTTACCTTTGATAAAGGAGGCAAGAATATACAGTGGAGAAAAGACAGCCTCTTCAATAAGTGGTGTTGAGAAAACTGGACAGCTACATGTAAAAGAATGAAATTAGAACACTCCCTAACACCATACCCAAAAATAAACTCAAAATGGATTAAAGACCTAAATGTAAGGCCAGAAACTATCAAACTCTTAGAGGAAAACATGGGCAGAACACTCTATGACATAAATCACAGCAAGATCCTTTTTGACCCACCTCCTAGAGAAATGGAAATAAAAACAAAAATAAACAAATGGGATCTAATGAAACTTAAAAGCTTTTGCACAGCAAAGGAAACTATAAACAAGACGAAAAGACAACCCTCAGAATGGGAAAAAATAGTTGCAAGCGAAGCAACTGACAAAAGATTAATCTCCAAACGATACAAGCAGCTCATGCAGCTCAATATCAAAAAAACAAATAACCCAATCCAAAAATGGGCAGAAGACCTAAATAGACATTTCTCCAAGGAAGATATACAGATTGTCAACAAACACATGAAAGGATGCTCAACATCACTAATTATTAGAGAAATGCAAATCAAAACTACAATGAAGTATCACCTCACACTGGTCAGAATGGCCATCATCAAAAATCTACAAACAAATGCTGGAGAGGGTGTGGAGAAAAGGGAACCCTCTTGCACTGTTGGTGGGAATGTAAATTGATACAGCCACTACGGAGAACAGTATGGAGGGTCCTTAAAAAACTAAAAATAAAACTACCATATGACCAGGCGATCCCACTACTGGGCATATACCCTGAGAAAACCATAATTCAAAAAGAGTCATGTACCACAATGTTCATTGGAGCTCTATTTACATTAGCCAGGACACGGAAGCAACCTAAGTGTCCATCGATAGATGAACGGATAAAGAAGATGTGGCACATATATAAAATGGAATATTACTCAGCCGTAAAAAGGAATATTGTTAAGTGTGTAAGAAATCTATCGATTTTCTTAGTTTGCCTTATGTCCAACTTCACTATTAACACTAACATTCAGTTGATTCTCTGGGGCTTTCTAAGCATACAATGCCATCAGGCAGCTAACTGCCCTCAGCCTCAGGTATGTCCCCAGGTTCTTTTCCCAGTTACCCACAGTTGTGACCCTATAATTAACAGAAACTTTTGGGTTTTTCTTTCTCTCCTGCCTTATTTTCCGTTTTCCTCACTTGTGCTTCCTGAGATCACCTCCCAGGTAAACTACTTGCACTCACATGTTTGTCTCCGAGTCTGCTTTGGGTGAAATTCAAAGACAATAGATGTTCAGCAAATATTTTTAACTGATTGACATTAAACCGGTAATGGTGGTTACTTCTAGCAACAAGAGCAAAACTGGGAAGTCTGGAGGTGAAGCAGAATCAGTGTTACCATTTGGTGTTTACCTACTTCCTGTGTGAATATAGGCATCGGTATCCATGTTTACCTGTAAAGAAGTCTCATTCTCTAGATCAAATCTTAACTTCCACAAATGTGTTTTATGTGGTTTTCCTCAAATGTAACAATTATCCCTTTGTTTGGAATGTTTCTCCCTCTTTTCTCCATCAGTCAAAGTATATATATTTTTAGATTTCCTTCCCATTTAGGTCGCCATGATTCACTTTGCTCTACAGCAGAAACTAACACAACATTTTAAAGCAACTATACTCCAATAAAAATTAATTTTAAAAAAAGATATATATTTTTAAAGGACCATTACATGCCCCTATGTCATCAAAAAGCCTTCATTCACTCAACAAATATTTATCACTAATATGTTCTGTGCTAGCCTTGTGCTGAACACCATGGTAAGAAAATTAAATTTCATAGCTCATACCTTCAGGGTATCTGCATTGCAACTGGGGGAATAGTAGAAAATAACTGTGGTACAGCAGAGTGTGCTAAATTAGGTGCACATTAGTGTGCTAATGCAGGGAAGAATTATATATGAACAGGGTAGTTTATCATTGAGGGGGAAGCATTGAGGGTAAAGCTGGGTTTTTGATAGAGGAATAGGAGTTTGCAGAGCTGACAAGAAAGAAGAAACACTCCAGGAAGATGAAACAGCTTCAGCAAAGGCTTGCAAGTTTTATTCTTCACCCCTTCCTCAGCTGTCCCAAGACTAAGACAAGCTTACCTTCTGTTTAATCTTCTACAAGTTTCTTTTTCCTCTTAACTTCTCTATGCTTCTTTTGTCTACTGCTTAAAAGAGTAATAAGAATACACACTATATTATATGTTGCATTAAAGATTAAAAACAAACATAAGATATTCAACATAATGCCGGGTACATAGTGAATACCTTACAAATGATAAATGTTATTATTTCCTCACCTTTTACTGAAGGTGTTTGGAACTTAACCACATACTATATATTTTGATTTTAGTTCTTCAATTAAAAGTAACTGTCATTCTTTTAACTGTTGCCAAACTGTTTTCTATGCTGTGTCTTATTCAAGTATCAACAGGAAAAAGATGAAGAGTTATCTGTTATATTCTCTCAGTACCCAAAACAATGTCTTTGATACATATTTTTGAAGGCTTAATAATTCCAAATATTGTTTATATATAACAAATGCTTCTGTAATGAAATATCCATTGTACAAGTTTGACAACTAAAAGATAAATCAAAACTTCCTGCTCTTAATGCCTATCCTGGAAGACATAGAGCAAAAATGTGTTTTTACTATTTAAAAGCAGTGAGTATTGCTAAGTGCCTCAGCTTGAGATGGTGGAATAAGATCAGACACAGAGTTTGAAACTGCCTTGCGGTCCCACTATCTCCCTGACCATCCAGGATGCCCACACAGGATCACAGCCATCCTCTTTAGAGGGGGGACACCCTCTCCCCAAATGGGTCTTTCTTTCTAATTCCTTTCTAGCATTTCACCCGACCAGCACATGTTCCCCTCACCCTTGACAAGGAAAGATACATGAGCATTGTAAGAACCATTCTCTGTGATGTTCAGGGGGCAGCGATAGGAGAGAACGTCACATTCAAAAGCAAAATGTCAAAGTCATGTGACGAGAGCTTTGTAAGACATTGCACCCACCAGGAACAAAGGTGACACCCACTAGAGAAAAAATGTGACAGGTCTTTCAACTGGAAACACAGGAGCACACCAGGAAAAGGAAATGTGATATTTTGGAGTACTTAACTAGAAACACACAATTATGGAATTAAAAGATTACGTTTTTCTAGTAGGATAAATAATAACAAGGAAATAATGAAGCAACGATAGCAGCTCTTTAGCAGGGTATAAAGGGGGCTGTGCGCCAAGTAGACTCCCAAACTCAAGAACCTCTCTCTCCTGGAAACCCGCCCAGAACCTGTACCCTCTGACACCATGGTCAGCTCCTGTTGCAGCTCTGTCTGCTCTGACCAGAGCTGTGGCCAAGGTCTCTGCCAGGAGACCTGCTGCCACGCCAGCTGCTGTGTGTCCAGCTGCTGCAGGCCTACCTGCTGCATCTTTAGCTGCTGCAGGCCCCACTGTTGCCAATCTTGGTGCTGCCAGCCCACCTGCTGCTGCCCCAGATGCTGCATTTCTAGTTGCTGCCGCCCCAGCTGCTGCTTGCGCCCAATCTGTGGCCGGGTCTCCTGCTACGTCACTTGCTATCGCCCCACCTGTGTCACCTCCACCTGCCCCCGCCCCGTGTGCTGTGCCTCCTCTTGCTGCTGAGCCCCCTGCCCTGTGACCGCTGTCTCAGTTGACCTCTGTCCCCACAGATGTATATCCTTTCTTGTGCTGACCCTTAGGACACATGGAGTCCGGTGGACATCATTCAGCGGGTTGAACCCCATGATTCCAATGAGTGCACCACCGTCCCACTGACTCTGTGAGTACATTCTGGTTCGTTTTATACTCTCTCCCTTGCTATCTTTTCCTTCCAATATCAGCACCTAGTAGGAATTAATTTGCAATCCCTCAGATAAGAAATTATCCCAATCCTCTAAATTTCTCATTCTACCTGATCACTTTGGGGGTCTAGATTATCCTTTCAACAACGTGGCCATTATCTGCAGCCCCTGAGTGGCACTGATTTGACACCCTCAGACCGGGGGGTCCAGTTATACCCTGTATTTTCTAAGAGAGTGAATTTCTTATGTTTTGTCACTTCTCTGCTTTCTAATAAACTTTTCTGCACATAGGAATTCATTGGCATTTTTTTCTATTATTTTCATTTTACGAAGTAACTAGGCAACTACATTTTACATGAAGATACAGGAAGGATAACCCATGATGAAATCACGATGATAAATGCTATACCAGATATAGATAATTTAAGATATTAGAACAAAAGTGGCATGAATGTGTATGTGTATGTGCACATGCATGTCACTTAATATCTTAAATTAGGACAGAGTTAATTCATGTCTTTAGCTCTTAATTAAAAGACACTACACCCCTTAATCCCATTGGCCCCATTTGGAGAAAAGGTAAAACCAAATTTCTGAGTGTGGAGCGTGTGCCAAAGAAAGAAGAAAAGTCTCCTGTAAAGAATTTAATGTACCCAATTCCTTTCACTCAATAAACAAGGTTTCCAAATTATAATCACAGGTGGATCATATGTCCATTGAGTTCTGTTGAGAAGATATGCATATTTCATTGCATTTTTAAAAAAAACACTTTATTGAAGTATGATTGATGTGTAAAAAAGCTGTACAAATTTAGTGAATACAACTCGATGAGTTATATTTCACTGTATTTTTTAAAAAATTATTTATCTATTTATTTATGGCTGTGTTGGGTCTTCGTTTCTGCACGAGGGCTTTCTCTAGTTGTGGCAAGCGGGGGCCACTCTTCGTCGCGGTGCGCGGGCCTCTCACTGTCGTGGCCTCTCTTGTTGTGGAGCACAGGCTCCAGACGCGCAGGCTCAGTGATTGTGGCTCACAGGCCTAGTTGCTCCGCGGCATGTGGGATCTTCCCAGACCAGGGCTCGAACCCGTGTCCCCTGCATTGGCAGGCAGATTCTCAACCACTGCGCCACCACGGAAGCCCCACAGTTCACTGTATTTTTAAGAAAACATGCCTCATCTGGTTGGTGTGGTATGTTTCTGAGTGTGTCTCTCAGGGTTCTCCTCATAATTCAAATATCTCCTCACTTAACATTCTGACACATATTGACACTGGGAGGCTGGAATTTTAGAACTCACTTTTTTAAAAGATTTTTTTTTAATTGAAATTAATTTGTAATTTTGAGTAGTTCTCAGCTGGGGTGCACACTGGCTCTGTGAGCACACTGGTACTGAATTCTGCAAAGGAGATTGAAACCTACCCAGTGAGTAAGCAATGTCAAGATTTCCTAACCCCTGATTTAGAATTTGAAATAGTAACAGCTTTAGATAGTATCAGAAATTACTTTCCAAAATAATGTTCTATAACTGTCCATAAAAATATTAAAACAAAAAAAATTTAAAGTTAAAGCAGCATTATCACATATTATCATCCATTAAAATGCTTTCTCTGCTGGCTTTTTTCCAGGATGAGGAAACTAGTGGGAGTTCAGGTGAAGTGGACACCATGACCACATTCTCCACAGGGGCGATTCTCACATGTATAAATAAATTGAATATGTAAAGATTGTCTCACTTGTCTATTGCTACATAACAAACCACCCCAAAGCTCAATAGCCTAATACAATAACAATTTGTTATTTCTCACAATTCTCTGCATTGACTGGGCATTCTGATGATCTTTCCTCTTCTCACTCATGCCACTGCATTGGTCTCAAAGTTCAACTGGGGCTAAAAGGTCCAAGATGGCCTCATTTATATGTCTGGTAGTTGGTGCTACTTGTCAGCTGGGGTGTCTTGATTCTTCTCAACACGATCTCTCGTTCTCTGGCAGGCTCTACTAGGCTTCTTTTATGATAGTAGAGCTTTTCCAAGAGGGAAAAGGGGATGCTTCAGGACCTCTTGAGGCTTAGATTCCAGAACTCATATAACACTATTTCCACGATGTTCTATTGGTCAAAGCAAGTCATAAGACCAAACCAGATACAAAGAGTGGGGAAATAGAATCTACCTCTTGATGGGAGGAGTTACAAGATACTGCTGGCCAGTGTGGGGCTAAAGCAGAATGGGGAAGATCTGCCAAGCCAATGTCAGTCCTGAGGATCCTTTCCTTCCTGTATTACACTTATTTGAATACTAAGTAAAAGTATTTATTCATGCAGGTGAATAAATTCACCTCTATGAATTACAATGAGCAAATTTTGGCTACGATCATTGACAGCGGTGGGGCTGCAGGTAATGACAGCTCTTTGTATTTAAGAGAAGAGAAATAAGGAACATGAGAACTTCCAGACTGCAGGATGGCCCCATGTGAGCACCTGACATCAGCTGCTCATGAGTTGAGAGATTTGGTCAACTCCTAGTAACAAAAGAGACTGTGTGACCCCTACACACCTGAGATTTGATATGATGAAAAAAGCAAAAAGGTTTGTTTTTTTTTTTTTTTACTTAAAAAACAAAAGTAAAAATGTCAAGAGGCAGAGAGTGCCATTTTTAAAATTTTTTATTGGAGTATAGTTGATTTACAATGTTGTGTTACTTTCAGGTGTACAAATGAACTCATTTACATCTTCTTTACTTCTTTTTATCAAAAGACTAAGACTATTGAAACTTTGCAGAAGACATTAAAGAGACTCAGAAGCTAAAGAGTTTAGTGTGATTGGCTTGGTCTCAAAAGACAGAGAACCAAGAACACCTCTTTGATTTAGGAGGATATACTGCAATTGGACAAATTCTCCTATCATCTCCTGTCAAAGCTGATGCTTTATTATGGGTTAATGGGATAATTGTTCTTCGGTGCCCTCCATCCCCTCCCCGAGCTAAAAGAGCAATTTCACTAAAGGAATGTCCCTGCAAGGCTTTGGGAGCCACCATTTTCCTTGTCATTTAGATGAACCATGTGGTTTCTGGTGTTAGGTAATCATGTGGATGAAGGAGTGGAGGTGACCATAACACCAAACAAACTAACAAGAGCAGAAGCCCTACTATTCAGATGTAACTAAGACCAATACTTGGTTGGTTAATAAACAATAAAATCATGAGGACACTTCTACACCCAAGGAACATGAAAGTTCTATAATAAAACAATTCCTGAAGAATATTAACTCATGATAAATAATGACACATCACATGAGGAAATGATCCTCCACTGGTTCACCCTCATGTAGGTTTAGAGTTTGCTACTTCTGGGAGTCCCAGGGGTTTCTCTGGCCTGAGACAAATGATTTTCTCAGCTTGGGATTCCTACACCAAAGCAAAGTCTAAAATTGAATTCTAAACGCAAACTGTAAGCAGTTCCAAGTATAGAATTTGTTTTTCTTCTATTAACGTTTGCCAAAGAACAAGATTCTCTGGGCTTCTCTTACAAAGAATTTCTAGTTCTGGCTTTCTCAGATGAGAGATCCCTCCAGACTCTTTTGTAATGTCTTTTGGTCCCAGTAAGGGAATTAAAATCTCAGCCCCAAGTCATTGGTCCATATCCTGAAGAAGCTTCAGCACCAGTTCACAGATTGAAAAATTGAAAGATTGAAAAACTCAATTTCTTGAGTTCCTGCTTCATTCTGGCACCTGGGAATTTTTACTTTCTTTCTTTTAAGCTCAGAAATTTACTACTTTAAAAATTATACCCAGAATCTATATATAGTCAGAGGGGGATTTCATATTAGTTTAGTGTCTGTGTTGCTAAAGTCCTTTAATTAATTTTCCCAAGAGAAAATTTTACCAGCTAGTCATTGGAATAATTGGTACTTATAGTACACAGTAAAATATAATTTCTAATGAAATATTTGATTAAATCAATAGCCACTTTCATAAAATTAGTGCAATTCCCATATTTTTTTTCTCCTGAACACCTAATCAACTATAAACCAATAAGAAATAGGTAACATGAATTTCTTATAGAAAAATGAAGCAGTCCCTGTTTAATCAATGGCATTTCTTGGTTGATCGGGAAGAAAAGAGGGAGGGAAATAAAAGTTACCCACATGAACGGAGATCCAGTGGGCATAATCTAATTGGACATTCTAAAAGTCTTTGTCCAAGATTCAAAACAAAGCTTATTATAGTAACTGATTTGCCATGCTGGTGGATTACATCATTCTTCACTAATAATTACTCTTTGCTCCTCCTACCTCTCTGGGAGAAGTCTTCTCTCCCCCTTTCCCACCCCATGATTTGGACTTCACCATGTGACTTGCTTTGGCCAATGGGATGTTAGAGGACATGACCCAAGCCAAGACTTGGAATGTGTTTGCATGACTAGAATTGCTCCCTTGTGCTTGTGCTGTCAGAGTAGAGTTGCTAGCTAAAATGCAGGATGCCTCACTTAATTGGAATTTCAGATAAACAACAAATAACTTTTAGGTAAGTATGCCCCATGCATACTTAGATATACTTATGCTAAAAAGTTATTTGCTTTTTATTTGAAATTCAAATTTAACTGAGGGATGTGTATTTTTCTTTGCTAAATCTGGAAACTCTAATTCAGAAGGAAGTCCAAAACTAACCCATGGCCAGAAGCCAAGGCCAGCCTTAAAAAGCCAAACCCAACTGAACTGCAGACAAATGGCCAAGAAATAAATACTTGTTATTGTGTGTTATAAGAGTTTGTGGTTACTAGTTATGCAGCAGCAGCTGACTGACTAATTCAACTGTGGCAGCAATAAGAAACTAGCTTAATACACCAATCGGTATGAAAAGATTAACCAGATAGTTTTCTATAAAGGAAATAAAAATAGGGGAGTGCCCAAGTGTTTGTGTTGGGTGTTTTATTTCAACAAACTTTCTGGAGGGCTAGGTTAATAATAATCTCTAGGTTTATAGATAAAATTAAGCTCTTATGGCTTGTTGCTGATGGCCCAGGCAGGATGTATGCCTCTTGGAGAGTTCGTGTGCCTGAGCACTCCCCGAGATCTCTATACCGCTGGTGTCCACATCCCCAGGGAGAGCCACAGCCACACTCCCCCTCCCCAGGCGACCCTGTACTGCACACAATTGCTCCACGGCCAAGTAGAGAAGAGCCAGGGATTAGGCTTTGGGGGGTCCCAGTCAACAAGAGAAAGTCCCCGCTCATGAAGCCCCAGCACTACAGTCCCAATATGGACTGGGAAGAGGGACGTGCTGACTGGACAGAGGCAGAGGGGCAGGATGGCCCCTTGGACCAACCATCACCCCAGCACATGTAGCAAGGAGGAGTGGCCCCAACTTTAGTTAATCTTTGGCACCACAGACCCAGTCTTACCTTATGGAAAACATGCAGTTTGTGTGATGGGAAAAGCACATCCCAATGTGGAAGCAAAACCAGACATTCAGTTCCCTCAGCATCCACTAGTGAGGACCAGTTTTCCTTACATAACTGTGGAGACTCTAAACAAAATCCACAGAGCATCCTCGCCCCCAGGCCATTTTCAGGAGCACAGGTTTGGATTGTGCCTCTTTTAGGAAGAAAATAAAAGATACCAAACCTTACAGTTGAAGAAGACCTTGACTCCCTAATGGGGTGGATGTTTAATCCCTGAAAAAAAACCCTGCAAAATAAGCTTTAAGACATTTATGATATGACATATGAGACACAGCCTCTAATTTGAAATTTTATTTTGTTTATTTTTTATTGAAGTATAGTTGATTTGCAGTATTATATTGGTTTTGGGTGTCAGCATAGTGGTTCAGTATTTTTACAGATTACACTCCATCACAGGTTGTTGCAGGACGGTGGTTATGGTTCCCTGTGCTGTATGATATATCCTTGTTGCTCATCTATTTTGTACAGAATAGTTTGTATCTCTGAATCCCCTACCCCTAATTTTATTCTTACATTTTAGGATGTGCTTCTCGCCAGCTCATGGTCACCCCCACTAGTCCCTGATAGACACAGTGTCTCCAGGAGCTGGACCATCGCAGACCACTTTGTGCATGAGGCTGAAATGAAAGGACATGCAAAATATCTCAAAAGTTTGTATAGCTGATTCACTTTGTTATAAAGCAGAAACTAACACACCATTGTAAAGCAGTTATACTCCAATAAAGATGTTTAAAAAAAATACATGGTAATCTCTTTTTTAAAGCTCTTATGGATGGTAAAAAGTGAATTTATTCACCATAAATTGAAGAAAAATCCCATTGGGTTTTGTAAGCATATATGTTAAAACACAGGACTAAGGGTCAGGCATGCCTGGGATGAATCCAGACTCTTCAGAGCTGTGTTATTCCAGTTATGTAAGAGCTGTGTAACCTTGGGCAGATTAGTTAAACTCTCTAAGTTTCAATTCTTCATCTATAAAGTAGAGATAATAATATTTAACTCAGTTGACTGTTATGATGATTAATAAGATAGGTAAAGATACCTATTACAGTCCCTGGACTGTACCTAATACTCGATAAATGGTAACTTAGAGTTCTTATATATTGAGAAGAAAAAAAAAATCCAGTTTATAACAGTATTATAAACTGTTCTTAGAGGAAAATGGGTATAAGCTTCCAGTAACGGCCTAGTTAAGAAAAAAAAACAAGATTTCTTGTAAGACTATGATACACTAGTTCAAAGGACTGTTGAGGCCAAAAAATGTCCACAGAATGTTAGGCATAAACAAAAAGGCTATTTGTAAACCAATCAGAAAATATTACCTTTATATCAAATTATAATGTGACTTGGCCTAGAATATTGCATGTAATTCTAGCCACATTATCTCGGAGAATTTTTTAGTCTGTACAGTAAAAATCAACTAATATTATAAAAGGATTCAAGAGGGGATCTTAGCATGAGGAATATAGAGAATGAACTTGATACAGTTAACATTCATGATATCTTCCATGGTATCATCGAAGCAAAAATAAAATTAATACCCCCATGACAACAACAAAAAGCCTCCTCCTTGAAGCTTGAGGGGGTAATTTTAGGACAAATGATGTTTTAAAAGCATTTGATTAGTGGTTTGCAAGGCCTCAGACCTTCTTTTTCATGGTTGACTGGACAGGATTCTTTTTTTTTTTCTCAAATTCAGAGGAAAAGTGTAGAGCTACTTCATACATAAGAAGTAAATTTATGGAGATTGGGATTGACGTATATACACTAATATGTATAAAATAGATAACTAATGAGAACCCGCTGTATAGCCCAGGGAACTCTACTTCACTTTGCTGTACAGTAGAAACTAACACAACAGTATACAACAACTATATCTCAATTAAGAAAAAGAAGTAAATTTATGGAACTCATAAAGGGTAAGGTGTAGGGTGAAGGTACAAATAAAAAACAATAAAAGGGATTAGACAAGAGCATATCTCACAGAGCCACAATGTGTTACCAAGGGAAACCAGACTATACTTTTAAGACCAACACCTGGGAAAAAGCAGTCCCTCTTCCCCATTCCAATAAGTTGACCTGTTTTGATCCTCCGTGCTGACCCAGCACGCAAGCCCTGAGGCCCTTTTGGATTATCTGTCATTGGGGTAAGACGTTTCCTAATTCCCTTCCAGTACCACTTTTAGAGATGCTACTTGAGATAGTCAATTATATCTCAATAAAACTGGGGAAGGAAAAAATACTTGAGACATTCTCTCTCTCTTCTGTCTGAAAACTATCGTCTACAGAGCCTGAAAACCAGAAAACTCATAGTAGAAGTTGCTTACTGAGGAATGAGGAGACCTGTACTCCGTTGGGTAACCATGGTGAACCCACATGACCCCTCGTATAAAATGAGGAGATAGGTCTATATATTCTCTGCCCTCCCTTCCCAGAATCCACACATGCAATGACTAATCCCAAATAAATTACACAGATAAAAATTGCAATGGATTCTTCATGAGGGTTTTACAATTAAGGTAGAAGTTGAGCTAGGCTTAGAAGGTGAGGAGGGCACAGAATTCACCTGGAGGTGAATGGGGAGACACCAACAACCAAAGCAGGACTACCCAGGCCCTCCTGGGGAGGAGTGACTAAACCAGGTGGCAGCAATCCTGGGTGCCATGTGGTCCCTCCTCATATGGAAAACGACAAAACTGCCTTTCAGTGAGTCACGGAAGGAGACACCTGGGAAGCAGGTGTCTGCTGGGCAGCATTAGAGTCCTGTGATTAGCCAGTTACCATCATGTGCATGGCTGTAAATACAAAGTCACTGTTTGGGTGGCAATTTTGCAAGTCTTTGAAGTCCACAAATAAAATGCTAACTTCAGGGCCAAAGAGTAGAGTGATTAGATACCAATATAATTTAGAAAACGTTCTTTTTTTATGAGTTAGGAATATTTCAAAAGAAAATTCACTAGACTCTAAACCTATGTGTAGATTTGATGAAAATAAACAATACAAGAAAATGAAAAATATCTGTGGTGTGTATGCATAGATATTATGTGGTGGAGGGTTACCAAAACCACTATTAGTCAATGCTAAATCCTCACTTAATTGCCCAGATATTTAGGAATGACCGCGTGTCATCAGCAGCTGACCAGGGTATATAAAGGGCCCAGAGCAGGAGGAAGACATTCACACCTGAGAACTCTCAACTCCTCTCACCAGCTCAAGCCAACTCAGCCCCAGACACCGCCATGACCGGCTCCTGCTTCCGCCCCATCTCCTGCTCCCTGGGCTGCGCCGGAGGCTGCTTCCAGCCCCGCTGCTGCCACGACCCCCGCTGCTGCCGCCCAGTGTCCTGCAAGACCACCGTGTGCCGCCCCGTGACCTGCGTGCCCCGCTGCACGCGCCCCATCTGTGAGCCCTGCTGCCGCCCAGTCTGCTACGCCCCGTGCAGCCTGCAGGACGGCTGCTGCCGCCCCATCACCTGCTGCCCCACGTCCTGCCAGGCCGTGGTCTGCCGCCCCTGCTGCTGGACCACCACCTGCTGCCATCCCGTCTCTGTGCAGTCCCCGTGCTGCCGCCAGCCCTGCTGCCAGCCGGACCCCTGCTGGCCCACCTGCAGGACTTCCTCCTGCTGCTGAGCAGTGCGTCCTAGGAGCACATCGTCACTAAGGGTCCCCCAGAGACGGCCGGCTCCATCCTGCTGTCCCACTGCTTCACAGCAGAAGGTGGCAGGTCTCTTCTCGAGAGGCCCCTTCCTCCTCTCTTCAAACTAGCTTTTAAGAGGCACTGAAGACCCTTTTCAAATGAACTACTGATGAAGAATATCCTGTCCTCTCAAGACCCCAGCTCCCTCCTATATCATGTTGTTGGTTTTCTAATAAATTCAGCACTCCCAGCATAGAAATCATGGTCTTTGTGATATTTCCTTTAAGGAGATTCTGTCTGAATTTTCCAGAGACATTGAAAGCAAGATACAGAATAATCCTCTTAAATTGTTCTCTAAAATACCCTAAGTCTGGGTAGTTTCCTTCTTACCATTGTAGATGGCATTTATAGGACACAGTAGCTAAGGAAGGTGGGCACAGCTATATCTTCATCACATATACAGAGTCACAGATGCCCACGGTTCCAGACAGGTGCCGCACACCTGAGAAATGTTCTTCCAAAATGACCAGTAAGGAGTCTACACTGGGGTTACCACCTATATTCCCAGTCTGAGTATTCATTCACTGATCTCACACCTGCTAGCACAGCACAGAAAGCCCAGTATGTTAGAGGTGGAAGGAACCTTGAGTGGCATCTGGCCAATCGCCTGTTTCTGAAACTAAGGAGCAATGAGTAATGAAAGATCAAATACGTTTCTAAATGTCCTTATAACCACTGATGTTCACAAAAGACCCAGGAGAACGCAAGCCCCCTGACATTAAGCATTTAAGCCAAAGATTTCCTCTTACTATGATCGGAGAGACGTTCCTCTGCGCAGAGGAACTGTCATATTTTGTGACCAAGTAGAACTGCTTCTTCAGGTAATATACACTCCCTTCTGTGTATTACAGCGCTGACTGTTACTTAGAATGTTATTCACAACGTCGACTTGTGTGGATATTAAATCCATACTGGCTCTCCAGTGCTGCTTATCTTTGTGCTCAGGAACTGGGCATTGAAGGCCTCTTCCAAGCACGTTAATCACTGCCAATCTACAAGTATTTTTTGAACATCTACTGTGAATAAGGCACTGAGTTGACCACCCTCAGGGACTATAAAGGAATAAAAGGGGGTTCCTGCTTTGAAGAGGTTATAATCTACTTAGCGACATGAGCTGTCAATCAGAAAAAAGTCAAATAGTACAGAATATAAGAAATACCAAAAATAGTTGACGACTGTAAACCTATTAGGAAACCTCATGCAATGGTCCTGTCATTTTTAAGTAAAAAATAAGGAAGCAGTAAAATATGAACTTATCTTGTGAGGGAATATGTGTTCTGTGTGTCCGTGTCTATGTGGTTTTTTAAAATTTATTTATTTATTTATTTTTGGCTGTGTTGGGTCTTCGTTTCTATGCGAGGGCTTTCTGTAGTTGCGGCAAGCAGGGGCCACTCTTTATCGCGGTGCGGGGGCCTCTCACTATCGCGGCCTCCCTTGTTACGGAGCACAGGCTCCAGACGCGCAGGCTCAGTAGTTGTGGCTCACGGGCCTCGTAGCTCCGCGGCATGTGGGATCTTCCCAGACCAGGGTTTGAACCCGTGTCCCCTGCATTGGCAGGCGGATTCTCAACCACTGCGCCACCAGGGAAGCCCCCTATGTGTTTTTATGCGTAAAAAATACCTGGAACATTAGGCAACAAAATCTAACAGTAACTGGTAATAATATTGATCTTCTTCTTCATTTTTTTCTCAATTATATACTTTTAAAAATGAACATACATTTTATTTTTAGATGAACTGGATTGTCTAAAACCTGTATCTATTTGGGGGAAGTTATTTAAAATTTTCTCACAATTATGCTATGCTCTTGAAAATGCAACTATCAAAGTGTAAATGAATTTACAGCAGATAAGTTAGAGAGCAGTGGTTTGTACTCCTAAAGAGGTCTTTTATTACATATAAGAGTATACCACTGTGTTGTAAATAGCGGACTTCTCGGAGATCTTTTGCATTTCTTAAAATATTTATTTATTTATTTTATTTGTTTGGCTGCGCCAGGTCTTCGTTGTGGCATGCAAACACTCAGCTGCGGCATATGAGATCAAGTTCCCTGACCAGGGATCGATCCCGGGCCCCTGCATTGGGAGTGCGAATTCTTCGCCACGGGACCACCAGGGAGGTCCCTGAGATCTTTCAAATGTGATCAAATTATTAAACATTGAATTTATATTTTAGCAGTTTATGGTCATCTCAATTGCATAAAGCAAGGGGCACTTTTGCTATGTTCCGAATGAAGAATTTTTAAACATTGCTAGCTGTTTCAGATTATATGTACAATTGTTTTTCTCCATTTGTATAGACAATTGAGAATTGAGAACTCAACAAGCCAGTATTTTTCATGTTAAAATTTGTTCACAATGTGATGGTTGGAAATTGTTGGGTTAAATAAAGCCCTAGCATTCCTTATGCAAAACCTGTTGCCCATCACCACTAAGAACCTGTCTGGTTTTCAGCCTTTTCTTTTAAGGATGTTTTTCTAAGACCTCACTCTCTTGCATGGGTTGAGGTACTTTCAGTAGGGTTAATCCACTCTCCATAATTCTGACACATATTTGTCTTGTCAGTTCTACATCGATAGCCTGACTCCCCTATACCGAGACTGGTGTTCACATAGAGGGAGCTCTATATCTTCCTCCAAGGTATTTTTATTTTACTCTGTTAATGAAACTCCCCACTGAAAGATCTTATTCAATATCTATTCTGTGGTGATTTGAGCAGAGAACTGGCCATTTGCCATATGAAAAACTTTCATCTTTGTTCTGAGTTCAAAATTTGGAGTTTATAAGGCACCAGTGTAACATGACCTATTAAAATATATTTACTAACTTAACAAATATAAGACACTAAGTGCCAGGCGCTGTTCTTACTGCTTCACACTTATTAGCTCACTTAATCTTCACAACAACCTTGATTACATATCTTTATTATCCCTCAAGACCCAAGGACCCATAGTAAGTGGCAAAGTATTTAATGAGTGTTGTATGGTTTTAGGATAAGTGGCATCAGAAAATAGCACATGACTTGCCACCAGTGTCAATTCACAGAGTATGGGGACATGAATTATTCACACATGACCCATATTTTCTCTGCCTGGAAATGAAATTGGGCATGGGGTAGGATGAGTGTCTTAGACTGAATAAACACCAGAATTGCCTACTGAAGGGCTAGTGAACTCTTCATCTTTGTGGATCTTTACAAAAGGGAGAGAAAAATCATTTTGGAACAATTTGGGCTCAGAAGTGTTTGGAGTGGGGAAATTCGTCTTCTTAACTGAGGTGATCCTCCAGAGAGGTTCTCCTTGCACAAAATGAGATCATTAGGAAGATGCCCCACCCCCAGCAACAGGAAAACGTGATTATGAGACAATGTGGCTTGAAAAGAGCAAAGCACAAGCAAGAAACGCAAAAGCCAGCAAATGGAACTACATCCAACTAAAAAGCTTCTACAGAGCAAAAGAAATCATCAACAAAATGAAAAGGCAGCCCACTGAATGGGAGAAAATATTTGCAAACTATATATCTGATAAGCAGTTAATAGCCAAAAGATTAAGGAACTCCTAAATAACACCAGAACAACACAAAACAAGACAAAACCAAAAACCAATTCACTTAACAAACGGGTAGAGGATTTGTAAACATTTTTTCAAAGAAGGCATAGAGATGGTCAACAAGTACATGAAAAGGTGTTCAACATCACTAATCACCAGGGAGATGCAAATCAAAACCACAATGTGATATCACCTCACACCTGTTAGAATGGGTATTATCAAGAAGACAAGAGATAACAAATGCTGGTGAGGATGTGGAGAAAAGGGAACCCTGATGCACTGTTGGTAGGAATGTAAATTGGTACAGCTACTGTGGAAAACAGTATGGAGGCTCCTCAAACATTTAAAAATAGAACTACCCTATGATCCGGTAATCTCACATCTTAGAATACATCCAAATGAGATGAAATCACTATCTCAAAGTGATATCTGCACTCCCATGTACATGAGAGCATTATTCATAACTGCCAAGACATTGAAACAAGCTAAACGTCCAACAACAGATGAATGGATAAACAAAATGTTTTCTACATATAATTCACCCATAAAAAGAAGGAAATTCTGCCTTTTGGGATAACATGGATGGACCCTGAAGGCATTATGTTGAGTGAAATAAGTCAAACAGAGAAAGATAAATATTATATATCACTTACACGTGGAATCAAAACCATCAAGCTCAAAGAAACATAGACTAGAAAGGTAATTGCAAGGGGCTGAGGGATAGGAGAAATGGGGAGATGTTGGTCAAAAGATACAAACTTCCAGTTACGAGATGAGTGAATTCTGAGGATCTAATGAACAGCACGGTGACTATGTTAACAATAGCATAGTTGACCCTTGAACTACTCTGGGGTTAGGGGCACCGACCCTCTGCCCTCCATATCCGAGATTCTGTATCTATGGTTTCTCTGTACTTGCATTTCCTCCCTCTCCATGATGAAACCAACCTTAGGTCGTATGGTACTGTAGTACTTACTACTGAAAAACATCTGCTTACAAGTCGACCCGTGCAGTCCAAACTCGTGTTGTGCACGGGTCAACTGTATACTGTCTACTCAAAAGGTGCTATGAAAGTAGAGCTTTAATGTTCGCATCATAACAACACAAAAGGATAGTTACGTAAGGTGAAGGATCTGTTAACTAACCTTTTTGTGGTAAAGATTTTGCAATATACATGTGTATCAGACCATCACAATGTGCACCTAACATGACACAATGTTATATGTCAATTATATCTCAAGAAAGCTGGGGAAAAAAAGAGAAAAGAGAGCAGAATATACAAGTTTTTTAAATCTAGGCTCTGGTTACCGCTTTGAAAAAATCACGAGTGCCCATGGACAACAGAACGTGAGAGAGAGAGAGTTGAAGGTCTACATCGATGAGATTGTACTTGATTTCTCCCTCCTCTGTTTCCCCAATTGTGTCAATTTACATTCAGTCAATTTGCATTTCTTTATAAGTTTTGACATTATGTTTGAAATTCCATTTGGGAAGCTTTAGCTCCTGGGGCCTGAGGCACATTCTTTTGAATTATGGAAATGATCCTAAAGTGATCCAAAACCCTGTCTGGTGAATCATAGGAGTAAAGGTGAAAAGTAATGAGCCCGTTTTCCCCTCGCAACTCCTCAACTGCCCTTGGCAACGATTCCCAAAGAAGCACGTCCATCAATCACACTTCTAGCCGGACCATCACAGAACAGCTGCGCTACCTCCCCAATCCACTGCTTTGAACAGTGTATCATATACGTGTACACTGTTTGCTGAAAAATCCTGTCTTTTTTTGAAATTAATTTTTATTGGAGTAGAGTTGATTTTCAATGTTGTGTTACTTTCTGCTGTACAGCAATGTGAATCAGTTATTCATATACATATATCCACACTTTTTTAGATTCTTCTCCCATACAGGTCATTACAGAGTACTGAGTAGAGTTCCCTGTGCTATACAGTAGGTCCTTATTAGTTATCTATTTTATATATAGTAGTGTGTACATGTCAATCCCAATGTTCCAATTATCCCTCCCTGCCTTTCCCTTCTGGCGACCATAAATTTGTTTTCTACATCTGTGATGGAGAACAAACCTCTGTCTTATCCCTTCAGAGTTGTAGCACCCATGTCAAGGTATAGTAAGATAAAACTTCTCATTACACGATTCCATATCACATACACAAGACAGGCGAGTATAAAACATGTCATGCCTCAGAGAAAATCAATATTCTGTGACCAGCCAGATCAGAGATGCCGCAACATGCGCTGGAAAAATGAAAAAGAAAAAAAAAATGATGGCACTCTTGGATATTTTATTCTAATACTCACTTGGTTTATGAAAATAAACTTTTGCCTTTCCAATACAAGCATATGAGCTGCAGTACTATTCAAGGCATGTACATTTCAGTATACATCAAGTGAAACATAAATGTTTTCCCAAGGAATCCACACAAAAGACTGTGTCTGACACCTGTCTGATTCACATGTAGGTGTTTCAGGGGATCTCTTGGGGGTCAAGGATACGATCTAGTCAGTGCTCTAGAAACCCTTATATGTTTAATTTCTTTAAAAATGCAGCCCCTTTAGGCCCCTTTTGCCCAGGATTTGCCAGGTCCCATCTACTCAGAATAAGCATGAAGAGCTGCTGTCCCTTCAAATGGCGCAGAGGAGTGCTGAGGTTTTGATGATGAACAGCGTGAATACATCCATATTTAGGGATGTAACACATGTTCTTTAATGAGATCATGAGTATTTCACCAGCAATGCAATCATTAGTCAAAACAAATGTCTACTTAATTGGCCAAAAGATAAACAAGAGGGGTCATCAGCAGCTGACCAGGGTATATAAAGGGCCCAGAGCAGGAGGAAGACATTCACACCTGAGAACTCTCAACTCCTCTCACCAGCTCAAGCCAACTCAGCCCCAGACACCGCCATGACCGGCTCCTGCTTCCGCCCCATCTCCTGCTCCCTGGGCTGTGCCGGAGGCTGCTTCCAGCCCCGCTGCTGCCACGACCCCCGCTGCTGCCGCCCAGTGTCCTGCAAGACCACCGTGTGCCGCCCCGTGACCTGCGTGCCCCGCTGCACGCGCCCCATCTGTGAGCCCTGCTGCCGCCCAGTCTGCTACGCCCCGTGCAGCCTGCAGGACGGCTGCTGCCGCCCCATCACCTGCTGCCCCACGTCCTGCCAGGCCGTGGTCTGCCGCCCCTGCTGCTGGACCACCACCTGCTGCCATCCCGTCTCTGTGCAGTCCCCGTGCTGCCGCCAGCCCTGCTGCCAGCCGGACCCCTGCTGGCCCACCTGCAGGACTTCCTCCTGCTGCTGAGCAGTGCGTCCTAGGAGCACATCGTCACTAAGGGTCCCCCAGAGACGGCCGGCTCCATCCTGCTGTCCCACTGCTTCACAGCAGAAGGTGGCAGGTCTCTTCTCGAGAGGCCCCTTCCTCCTCTCTTCAAACTAGCTTTTAAGAGGCACTGAAGACCCTTTTCAAATGAACTACTGATGAAGAATATCCTGTCCTCTCAAGACCCCAGCTCCCTCCTATATCATGTTGTTGGTTTTCTAATAAATTCAGCACTCCCAGCATAGAAATCATGGTCTTTGTGATATTTCCTTTAAGGAGATTCTGTCTGAATTTTCCAGAGACATTGAAAGCAAGATACAGAATAATCCTCTTAAATTGTTCTCTAAAATACCCTAAGTCTGGGTAGTTTCCTTCTTACCATTGTAGATGGCATTTATAGGACACAGTAGCTAAGGAAGGTGGGCACAGCTATATCTTCATCACATATACAGAGTCACAGATGCCCACGGTTCCAGACAGGTGCCGCACACCTGAGAAATGTTCTTCCAAAATGACCAGTAAGGAGTCTACACTGGGGTTACCACCTATATTCCCAGTCTGAGTATTCATTCACTGAACTCACACCTGCTAGCACAGCACAGAAAGCCCAGTATGTTAGAGGTGGAAGGAACCTTGAGTGGCATCTGGCCAATCGCCTGTTTCTGAAACTAAGGAGCAATGAGTAATGAAAGATCAAATACGTTTCTAAATGTCCTTATAACCACTGATGTTCAGAAAAGACCCAGGAGAACGCAAGCCCCCTGACATTAAGCATTTAAGCCAAAGATTTCCTCTTACTATGATCGGAGAGACGTTCCTCTGCGCAGAGGAACTGTCATATTTTGTGACCAAGTAGAACTGCTTCTTCAGGTAATATACACTCCCTTCTGTGTATTACAGCGCTGACTGTTATTTAGAATGTTATTCACAACGTCGACTTGTGTGGATATTAAATCCATACTGGCTCTCCAGGGCTGCTTATCTTTGTGCTCAGGAACTGGGCATTGAAGGCCTCTTCCAAACACGTTAATCACTGCCAATCTACAAGTATTTTTTGAACATCTACTGTGAATAAGGCACTGAGTTGACCACCCTCAGGGACTATAAAGGAATAAAAGGGGGTTCCTGCTTTGAAGAGGTTATAATCTACTTAGCGACATGAGGTGTCAATCAGAAAAAAGTCAAATAGTACATAATATAAGAAATACCAAAAATAGTTGACGACTGTAAACCTATTAGGAAACCTCATGCAATGGTCCTGTCATTTTTAAGTAAAAAATAAGGAAGCAGTAAAATATGAACTTATCTTGTGAGGGAATATGTTTTCTGTGTGTCCGTGTCTATGTGGTTTTTTAAAATTTATTTATTTATTTATTTTTGGCTGTGTTGGGTCTTCGTTTCTATGCGAGGGCTTTCTGTAGTTGCGGCAAGCGGGGGCCACTCTTTATCGCGGTGCGGGGGCCTCTCACTGTCGCGGCCTCCCTTGTTGCGGAGCACAGGCTCCAGACGCGCAGGCTCAGTAGTTGTGGCTCACGGGCCTCGTAGCTCTGCGGCATGTGGGATCTTCCCAGACCAGGGTTCGAACCCGTGTCCCCTGCATTGGCAGGCAGATTCTCAACCACTGCGCCACCAGGGAAGCCCCCTATGTGTTTTTATGCCTAAAAAATACCTGGAATATTAGGCAACAAAATCTAACAGCACCTGGTAATAATATTGATCTTCTTCTTCATTTTTTTTTCAATTATATACTTTTAAAAATGAACATACATTTTATTTTTAGATGAACTGGATTGTCTAAAACCTGTATCTATTTGGGGGAAATTATTTAAAATTTTCTCACAATTATGCTATGCTCTTGAAAATGCAACTATCAAAGTGTAAATGAATTTACAGCAGATAAGTTAGAGAGCAGTGGTGTGTACTCCTAAAGAGGTCTTTTATTACATATAAGAGTATACCACTGTGTTGTAAATAGCGGACTTCTCGGAGATCTTTTGCGTTTTTTAAAATATTTATTTATTTATTTTGTTTGTTTGGCTGCGCCAGGTCTTCGTTGTGGCATGCAAACACTCAGCTGCGGCATATGAGATCAAGTTCCCTGACCAGGGATCGATCCCGGGCCCCTGCATTGGGAGCGCGAATTCTTCGCCACGGGACCACCAGGGAGGTCCCTGAGATCTTTCAAATGTGATCAAATTATTAAACATTGAATTTATATTTTAGCAGTTTACGGTCATCTCAATTGCATAAAGCAAGGGGCAATTTTGCTATGTTCCGAATGAAGAATGTTTAAACATTGCTAGCTGTTTCAGATTATATGTACAATTGTTTTTCTCCATTTGTATAGACAAGTGAGAATTGAGAACTCAACAAGCCAGTATTTTTCATGTTAAAATTTGTTCACAATGTGATGGTTGGAAATTGTTGGGTTAAATAAAGCCCTAGCATTCCTTATGCAAAACCTGTTGCCCATCACCACTAAGAACCTGTCTGGTTTTCAGCCTTTTCTTTTAAGGATGTTTTTCTAAGACCTCACTCTCTTGCATGGGTTGAGGTACTTTCAGTAGGGTTAATCCACTCTCCACAATTCTGACACATATTTGTCTTGTCAGTTCTACATCGATAGCCTGACTCCCCTATACCGAGACTGGTGTTCACATAGAGGGAGCTCTATATCTTCCTCCAAGGTATTTTTATTTTACTCTGTTAATGAAACTCCCCACTGAAAGATCTTATTCAATATCTATTCTGTGGTGATCTGAGCAGAGAACTGGCCATTTGCCATATGAAAAACTTTCATCTTTGTTCTGAGTTCAAAATTTGGAGTTTATAAGGCACCAGTGTAACATGACCTATTAAAATATATTTACTAACTTAACAAATATAAGACACTAAGTGCCAGGCGCTGTTCTTACTGCTTCACACTTATTAGCTCACTTAATCTTCACAACAATCTTGATTACATATCTTTATTATCCCTCAAGACCCAAGGACCCATAGTAAGTGGCAAAGTATTTAATGAGTGTTGTATGGTTTTAGGATAAGTGGCATCAGAAAATAGCACATGACTTGCCACCAGTGTCAATTCACAGAGTATGGGGACATGAATTATTCACACATGACCCATATTTTCTCTGCCTGGAAATGAAATTGGGCATGGGGTAGGATGAGTGTCTTAGACTGAATAAACACCAGAATTGCCTACTGAAGGGCTAGTGAACTCTTCATCTTTGTGGATCTTTACAAAAGGGAGAGAAAAATCATTTTGGAACAATTTGGGCTCAGAAGTGTTTGGAGTGGGGAAATTCGTCTTCTTAACTGAGGTGATCCTCCAGAGAGGTTCTCCTTGCACAAAATGAGATCATTAGGAAGATGCCCCACCCGCAGCAACAGGAAAACTTGATTATGAGACAATGTGGCTTGAAAAGAGCAAAGCACAAGCAAGAAACGCAAAAGCCAGCAAATGGAACTACATCCAACTAAAAAGCTTCTACAGAGCAAAAGAAATCATCAACAAAATGAAAAGGCAGCCCACTGAATGGGAGAAAATATTTGCAAACTATATATCTGATAAGCAGTTAATAGCCAAAAAATTAAGGAACTCCTAAATAACACCAGAACAACACAAAACAAGACAAAACCAAAAACCAATTCACTTAACAAACGGGTAGAGGATTTGTAAACAGTTTTTCAAAGAAGGCATAGAGATGGTCAACAAGTACATGAAAAGGTGTTCAACATCACTAATCACCAGGGAGATGCAAATCAAAACCACAATGTGATATCACCTCACACCTGTTAGAATGGGTATTATCAAGAAGACAAGAGATAACAAATGCTGGTGAGGATGTGGAGAAAAGGGAACCCTGATGCACTGTTGGTAGGAATGTAAATTGGTACAGCTACTATGGAAAACAGTATGGAGGCTCCTCAAACATTTAAAAATAGAACTACCCTATGATCCGGTAATCTCACATCTTAGAATACATCCAAATGAGATGAAATCACTATCTCAAAGTGATATCTGCACTCCCATGTACTTGAGAGCATTATTCATAACTGCCAAGACATTGAAACAAGCTAAACGTCCAACAACAGATGAATGGATAAACAAAATGTTTCCTACATATAATTCACCCATAAAAAGAAGGAAATTCTGCCTTTTGGGATAACATGGATGGACCCTGAAGGCATTATGCTGAGTGAAATTAGTCAAACAGAGAAAGATAAATATTATATATCACTTACACGTGGAATCAAAACCATCAAGCTCAAAGAAACATAGACTAGAAAGGTAATTGCAAGGGGCTGAGGGATAGGAGAAATGGGGAGATGTTGGTCAAAAGATACAAACTTCCAGTTACGAGATGAGTGAATTCTGAGGATCTAATGAACAGCACGGTGACTATGTTAACAATAGCATAGTTGACCCTTGAACTACTCTGGGGTTAGGGGCACCGACCCTCTGCCCTCCATATCCGAGATTCTGTATCTATGGTTTCTCTGTACTTGCATTTCCTCCCTCTCCATGATGAAACCAACCTTAGGTCGTATGGTACTGTAGTACTTACTACTGAAAAACATCTGCTTATAAGTCAACCCGTGCAGTCCAAACTCGTGTTGTGCACGGGTCAACTGTATACTGTCTACTCAAAAGGTGCTATGAAAGTAGAGCTTTAATGTTCGCATCATAACAACACAAAAGGATAGTTACGTAAGGTGAAGGATCTGTTAACTAACCTTTTTGTGGTAAAGATTTTGCAATATACATGTGTATCAGACCATCACAATGTGCACCTAACATGACACAATGTTATATGTCAATTATATCTCAAGAAAGCTGGGGAAAAAAAGAGAAAAGAGAGCAGAATATACAAGTTTTTTTAATCTAGGCTCTGGTTACCGCTTTGAAAAAATCACGAGTGCCCATGGACAACAGAACGTGAGAGAGAGAGAGTTGAAGGTCTACATCGATGAGATTGTACTTGATTTCTCCCTCCTCTGTTTCCCCAATTGTGTCAATTTACATTCAGTCAATTTGCATTTCTTTATAAGTTTTGACATTATGTTTGAAATTCCATTTGGGAAGCTTTAGCTCCTGGGGCCTGAGGCACATTCTTTTGAATTATGGAAATGATCCTAAAGTGATCCAAAACCCTGTCTGGTGAATCATAGGAGTAAAGGTGAAAAGTAATGAGCCCGTTTTCCCCTCGCAACTCCTCAACTGCCGTTGGCAACGATTCCCAAAGAAGCACGTCCATCAATCACACTTCTAGCCGGACCATCACAGAACAGCCGCGCTACCTCCCCAATCCACTGCTTTGAACAGTGTATCATATACGTGTACACTGTTTGCTGAAAAATCCTGTCTTTTTTTGAAATTAATTTTTATTGGAGTAGAGTTGATTTTCAATGTTGTGTTACTTTCTGCTGTACAGCAAAGTGAATCAGTTATTCATATACATATATCCACACTTTTTTAGATTCTTCTCCCATACAGGTCATTACAGAGTACTGAGGAGAGTTCCCTGTGCTATACAGTAGGTCCTTGTTAGTTATCTATTTTATATATAGTAGTGTGTACATGTCAATCCCAATGTTCCAATTATCCCGCCCTGCCTTTCCCTTCTGGCGACCATAAATTTGTTTTCTACATCTGTGATGGAGAACAAACCTCTGTCTTATCCCTTCATAGTTGTAGCACCCATGTCAAGGTATAGTAAGATAAAACTTCTCATTACACGATTCCATATCACATACACAAGACAGGCGAGTATAAAACATGTCATGCCTCAGAGAAAATCAATATTCTGTGACCAGCCAGATCAGAGATGCCGCAACATGCGCTGGAAAAATGAAAAAGAAAAAAAAATGATGGCACTCTTGGATATTTTATTCTAATACTCACTTGGTTTATGAAAATACACTTTTGCCTTTCCAATACAAGCATATGAGCTGCAGTACTATTCAAGGCATGTACATTTCACTATACATCAAGTGAAACATAAATGTTTTCCCAAGGAATCCACACAAAAGACTGTGTCTGACAGCCGTCTGATTCACATGTAGGTGTTTCAGGGGATCTCTTGGGGGTCAAGGATAGGATCTAGTCAGTGCTCTAGAAACCCTTATATGTTTAATTTCTTTAAAAACGCAGCCCCTTTAGGCCCCTTTTGCCCAGGATTTGTCAGGTCCCATCTACTCAGAATAAGCATGAAGAGCTGCTGTCCCTTCAAATGGTGCAGAGGAGTGCTGAGGTTTTGATGATGAACAGCGTGAATACATCCATATTTAGGGATGTAACACATGTTCTTTAATGAGATCATGAGTATTTCACCAGCAATGCAATCATTAGTCAAAACAAATGTCTACTTAATTGGCCAAAAGATAAACAAGAGGGGTCATCAGCAGCTGACCAGGGTATGTAAAGGGCCCAGAGCAGGAGGAAGACATTCACACCTGAGAACTCTCAACTCCTCTCACCAGCTCAAGCCAACTCAGCCCCAGACACCGCCATGACCGGCTCCTGCTTCCGCCCCATCTCCTGCTCCCTGGGCTGTGCCGGAGGCTGCTTCCAGCCCCGCTGCTGCCACGACCCCCGCTGCTGCCGCCCAGTGTCCTGCAAGACCACCGTGTGCCGCCCCGTGACCTGCGTGCCCCGCTGCACGCGCCCCATCTGTGAGCCCTGCTGCCGCCCAGTCTGCTACACCCCGTGCAGCCTGCAGGACGGCTGCTGCCGCCCCATCACCTGCTGCCCCACGTCCTGCCAGGCCGTGGTCTGCCGCCCCTGCTGCTGGACCACCACCTGCTGCCATCCCGTCTCTGTGCAGTCCCCGTGCTGCCGCCAGCCCTGCTGCCAGCCGGACCCCTGCTGGCCCACCTGCAGGACTTCCTCCTGCTGCTGAGCAGTGCATCCAAGGAGCACATCGTCACTAAGGGTCCCCCAGAGACGGCCGGCTCCATCCTGCTGTCCCACTGCTTCACAGCAGAAGGTGGCAGGTCTCTTCTCGAGAAGCCCCTTCCTCCTCTCTTCAAACTAGCTTTTAAGAGGCACTGAAGACCCTTTTCAAATGAACTACTGATGAAGAATATCCTGTCCTCTCAAGACCCCAGCTCCCTCCTATGTCATGTTGTTGGTTTTCTAATAAATTCAGGCACTCCCAGCATAGAAATCATGGTCTCGTGATATTTCCTTTAAGGAGATTCTGTCTGAATTTTCCAGAGACATTGAAAGCAAGATACAGAATAATCCTCTTAAATTGTTCTCTAAAATACCCTAAGTCTGGGTAGTTTCCTTCTTACCATTGTAGATGGCATTTATAGGACACAGTAGCTAAGGAAGGTGGGCACAGCTATATCTTCATCACATATACAGAGTCACAGATGCCCACGGTTCCAGACAGGTGCCGCACACCTGAGAAATGTTCTTCCAAAATGACCAGTAAGGAGTCTACACTGGGGTTACCACCTATATTCCCAGTCTGAGTATTCATTCACTGAACTCACACCTGCTAGCACAGCACAGAAAGCCCAGTATGTTAGAGGTGGAAGGAACCTTGAGTGGCATCTGGCCAATCGCCTGTTTCTGAAACTAAGGAGCAATGAGTAATGAAAGATCAAATACGTTTCTAAATGTCCTTATAACCACTGATGTTCAGAAAAGACCCAGGAGAACGCAAGCCCCCTGACATTAAGCATTTAAGCCAAAGATTTCCTCTTACTATGATCGGAGAGACGTTCCTCTGCGCAGAGGAACTGTCATATTTTGTGACCAAGTAGAACTGCTTCTTCAGGTAATATACACTCCCTTCTGTGTATTACAGAGCTGACTGTTATTTAGAATGTTATTCACAACGTCGACTTGTGTGGATATTAAATCCATACTGGCTCTCCAGGGCTGCTTATCTTTGTGCTCAGGAACTGGGCATTGAAGGCCTCTTCCAAGCACGTTAATCACTGCCAATCTACAAGTATTTTTTGAACATCTACTGTGAATAAGGCACTGAGTTGACCACCCTGAGGGAATATAAAGGAATAAAAGGCGGTTCCTGCTTTGAAGAGGTTATAATCTACTTAGCGACATGAGCTGTCAATCAGAAAAAAGTCAAATAGTACATAATATAAGAAATACCAAAAATAGTTGACGACTGTAAACCTATTAGGAAACCTCATGCAATGGTCCTGTCATTTTTAAGTAAAAAATAAGGAAGCAGTAAAATATGAACTTATCTTGTGAGGGAATATGTTTTCTGTGTGTCCGTGTCTATGTGGTTTTTTAAAATTTATTTATTTATTTATTTTTGGCTGTGTTGGGTCTTCGTTTCTATGCGAGGGCTTTCTGTAGTTGCGGCAAGCGGGGGCCACTCTTTATCGCGGTGCGGGGGCCTCTCACTGTCGCGGCCTCCCTTGTTGCGGAGCACAGGCTCCAGACGCGCAGGCTCAGTAGTTGTGGCTCACGGGCCTCGTAGCTCCGCGGCATGTGGGATCTTCCCAGACCAGGGTTCGAACCTGTGTCCCCTGCATTGGCAGGCGGATTCTCAACCACTGCGCCACCAGGGAAGCCCCCTATGTGTTTTTATGCCTAAAAAATACCTGGAACATTAGGCAACAAAATCTAACAGCACCTGGTAATAATATTGACCTTCTTCTTCATTTTTTTCTCAATTATATACTTTTAAAAATGAACATACATTTTATTTTTAGATGAACTGGATTGTCTAAAACCTGTATCTATTTGGGGGAAATTATTTAAAATTTTCTCACAATTATGCTATGCTCTTGAAAATGCAACTATCAAAGTGTAAATGAATTTACAGCAGATAAGTTAGAGAGCAGTGGTGTGTACTCCTAAAGAGGTCTTTTATTACATATAAGAGTATACCACTGTGTTGTAAATAGCGGACTTCTCGGAGATCTTTTGCGTTTTTTAAAATATTTATTTATTTATTTTGTTTGTTTGGCTGCGCCAGGTCTTCGTTGTGGCATGCAAACACTCAGCTGCGGCATATGAGATCAAGTTCCCTGACCAGGGATCGATCCCGGGCCCCTGCATTGGGAGCGCGAATTCTTCGCCACGGGACCACCAGGGAGGTCCCTGAGATCTTTCAAATGTGATCAAATTATTAAACATTGAATTTATATTTTAGCAGTTTACGGTCATCTCAATTGCATAAAGCAAGGGGCAATTTTGCTATGTTCCGAATGAAGAATGTTTAAACATTGCTAGCTGTTTCAGATTATATGTACAATTGTTTTTCTCCATTTGTATAGACAAGTGAGAATTGAGAACTCAACAAGCCAGTATTTTTCATGTTAAAATTTGTTCACAATGTGATGGTTGGAAATTGTTGGGTTAAATAAAGCCCTAGCATTCCTTATGCAAAACCTGTTGCCCATCACCACTAAGAACCTGTCTGGTTTTCAGCCTTTTCTTTTAAGGATGTTTTTCTAAGACCTCACTCTCTTGCATGGGTTGAGGTACTTTCAGTAGGGTTAATCCACTCTCCACAATTCTGACACATATTTGTCTTGTCAGTTCTACATCGATAGCCTGACTCCCCTATACCGAGACTGGTGTTCACATAGAGGGAGCTCTATATCTTCCTCCAAAGTATTTTTATTTTACTCTGTTAATGAAACTCCCCACTGAAAGATCTTATTCAATATCTATTCTGTGGTGATTTGAGCAGAGAACTGGCCATTTGCCATATGAAAAACTTTCATCTTTGTTCTGAGTTCAAAATTTGGAGTTTATAAGGCACCAGTGTAACATGACCTATTAAAATATATTTACTAACTTAACAAATATAAGACACTAAGTGCCAGGCGCTGTTCTTACTGCTTCACACTTATTAGCTCACTTAATCTTCACAACAATCTTGATTACATATCTTTATTATCCCTCAAGACCCAAGGACCCATAGTAAGTGGCAAAGTATTTAATGAGTGTTGTATGGTTTTAGGATAAGTGGCATCAGAAAATAGCACATGACTTGCCACCAGTGTCAATTCACAGAGTATGGGGACATGAATTATTCACACATGACCCATATTTTCTCTGCCTGGAAATGAAATTGGGCATGGGGTAGGATGAGTGTCTTAGACTGAATAAACACCAGAATTGCCTACTGAAGGGCTAGTGAACTCTTCATCTTTGTGGATCTTTACAAAAGGGAGAGAAAAATCATTTTGGAACAATTTGGGCTCAGAAGTGTTTGGAGTGGGGAAATTCGTCTTCTTAACTGAGGTGATCCTCCAGAGAGGTTCTCCTTGCACAAAATGAGATCATTAGGAAGATGCCCCACCCGCAGCAACAGGAAAACTTGATTATGAGACAATGTGGCTTGAAAAGAGCAAAGCACAAGCAAGAAACGCAAAAGCCAGCAAATGGAACTACATCCAACTAAAAAGCTTCTACAGAGCAAAAGAAATCATCAACAAAATGAAAAGGCAGCCCACTGAATGGGAGAAAATATTTGCAAACTATATATCTGATAAGCAGTTAATAGCCAAAAAATTAAGGAACTCCTAAATAACACCAGAACAACACAAAACAAGACAAAACCAAAAACCAATTCACTTAACAAACGGGTAGAGGATTTGTAAACAGTTTTTCAAAGAAGGCATAGAGATGGTCAACAAGTACATGAAAAGGTGTTCAACATCACTAATCACCAGGGAGATGCAAATCAAAACCACAATGTGATATCACCTCACACCTGTTAGAATGGGTATTATCAAGAAGACAAGAGATAACAAATGCTGGTGAGGAGGTGGAGAAAAGGGAACCCTGATGCACTGTTGGTAGGAATGTAAATTGGTACAGCTACTATGGAAAACAGTATGGAGGCTCCTCAAACATTTAAAAATAGAACTACCCTATGATCCGGTAATCTCACATCTTAGAATACATCCAAATGAGATGAAATCACTATCTCAAAGTGATATCTGCACTCCCATGTACTTGAGAGCATTATTCATAACTGCCAAGACATTGAAACAAGCTAAACGTCCAACAACAGATGAATGGATAAACAAAATGTTTTCTACATATAATTCACCCATAAAAAGAAGGAAATTCTGCCTTTTGGGATAACATGGATGGACCCTGAAGGCATTATGCTGAGTGAAATAAGTGAAACAGAGAAAGATAAATATTATATATCACTTACACGTGGAATCAAAACCATCAAGCTCAAAGAAACATAGACTAGAAAGGTAATTGCAAGGGGCTGAGGGATAGGAGAAATGGGGAGATGTTGGTCAAAAGATACAAACTTCCAGTTACGAGATGAGTGAATTCTGAGGATCTAATGAACAGCACGGTGACTATGTTAACAATAGCATAGTTGACCCTTGAACTACTCTGGGGTTAGGGGCACCGACCCTCTGCCCTCCATATCTGAGATTCTGTATCTATGGTTTCTCTGTACTTGCATTTCCTCCCTCTCCATGATGAAACCAACCTTAGGTCGTATGGTACTGTAGTACTTACTACTGAAAAACATCTGCTTATAAGTCGACCCGTGCAGTCCAAACTCGTGTTGTGCACGGGTCAACTGTATACTGTCTACTCAAAAGGTGCTATGAAAGTAGAGCTTTAATGTTGGCATCATAACAACACAAAAGGATAGTTACGTAAGGTGAAGGATCTGTTAACTAACCTTTTTGTGGTAAAGATTTTGCAATATACATGTGTATCAGACCATCACAATGTGCACCTAACATGACACAATGTTATATGTCAATTATATCTCAAGAAAGCTGGGGAAAAAAAGAGAAAAGAGAGCAGAATATACAAGTTTTTTTAATCTAGGCTCTGGTTACCGCTTTGAAAAAATCACGAGTGCCCATGGACAACAGAACGTGAGAGAGAGAGAGTTGAAGGTCTACATCGATGAGATTGTACTTGATTTCTCCCTCCTCTGTTTCCCCAATTGTGTCAATTTACATTCAGTCAATTTGCATTTCTTTATAAGTTTTGACATTATGTTTGAAATTCCATTTGGGAAGCTTTAGCTCCTGGGGCCTGAGGCACATTCTTTTGAATTATGGAAATGATCCTAAAGTGATCCAAAACCCTGTCTGGTGAATCATAGGAGTAAAGGTGAAAAGTAATGAGCCCGTTTTCCCCTCGCAACTCCTCAACTGCCGTTGGCAACGATTCCCAAAGAAGCACGTCCATCAATCACACTTCTAGCCGGACCATCACAGAACAGCTGCGCTACCTCCCCAATCCACTGCTTTGAACAGTGTATCATATACGTGTACACTGTTTGCTGAAAAATCCTGTCTTTTTTTGAAATTAATTTTTATTGGAGTAGAGTTGATTTTCAATGTTGTGTTACTTTCTGCTGTACAGCAAAGTGAATCAGTTATTCATATACATATATCCACACTTTTTTAGATTCTTCTCCCATACAGGTCATTACAGAGTACTGAGTAGAGTTCCCTGTGCTATACAGTAGGTCCTTGTTAGTTATCTATTTTATATATAGTAGTGTGTACATGTCAATCCCAATGTTCCAATTATCCCGCCCTGCCTTTCCCTTCTGGCGACCATAAATTTGTTTTCTACATCTGTGATGGAGAACAAACCTCTGTCTTATCCCTTCATAGTTGTAGCACCCATGTCAAGGTATAGTAAGATAAAACTTCTCATTACACGATTCCATATCACATACACAAGACAGGCGAGTATAAAACATGTCATGCCTCAGAGAAAATCAATATTCTGTGACCAGCCAGATCAGAGATGCCGCAACATGCGCTGGAAAAATGAAAAAGAACAAAAAATGATGGCACTCTTGGATATTTTATTCTAATACTCACTTGGTTTATGAAAATACACTTTTGCCTTTCCAATACAAGCATATGAGCTGCAGTACTATTCAAGGCATGTACATTTCACTATACATCAAGTGAAACATAAATGTTTTCCCAAGGAATCCACACAAAAGACTGTGTCTGACAGCCGTCTGATTCACATGTAGGTGTTTCAGGGGATCTCTTGGGGGTCAAGGATAGGATCTAGTCAGTGCTCTAGAAACCCTTATATGTTTAATTTCTTTAAAAATGCAGCCCCTTTAGGCCCCTTTTGCCCAGGATTTGTCAGGTCCCATCTACTCAGAATAAGCATGAAGAGCTGCTGTCCCTTCAAATGGTGCAGAGGAGTGCTGAGGTTTTGATGATGAACAGCGTGAATACATCCATATTTAGGGATGTAACACATGTTCTTTAATGAGATCATGAGTATTTCACCAGCAATGCAATCATTAGTCAAAACAAATGTCTACTTAATTGGCCAAAAGATAAACAAGAGGGGTCATCAGCAGCTGACCAGGGTATGTAAAGGGCCCAGAGCAGGAGGAAGACATTCACACCTGAGAACTCTCAACTCCTCTCACCAGCTCAAGCCAACTCAGCCCCAGACACCGCCATGACCGGCTCCTGCTTCCGCCCCATCTCCTGCTCCCTGGGCTGTGCCGGAGGCTGCTTCCAGCCCCGCTGCTGCCACGACCCCCGCTGCTGCCGCCCAGTGTCCTGCAAGACCACCGTGTGCCGCCCCGTGACCTGCGTGCCCCGCTGCACGCGCCCCATCTGTGAGCCCTGCTGCCGCCCAGTCTGCTACACCCCGTGCAGCCTGCAGGACGGCTGCTGCCGCCCCATCACCTGCTGCCCCACGTCCTGCCAGGCCGTGGTCTGCCGCCCCTGCTGCTGGACCACCACCTGCTGCCATCCCGTCTCTGTGCAGTCCCCGTGCTGCCGCCAGCCCTGCTGCCAGCCGGACCCCTGCTGGCCCACCTGCAGGACTTCCTCCTGCTGCTGAGCAGTGCATCCAAGGAGCACATCGTCACTAAGGGTCCCCCAGAGACGGCCGGCTCCATCCTGCTGTCCCACTGCTTCACAGCAGAAGGTGGCAGGTCTCTTCTCGAGAAGCCCCTTCCTCCTCTCTTCAAACTAGCTTTTAAGAGGCACTGAAGACCCTTTTCAAATGAACTACTGATGAAGAATATCCTGTCCTCTCAAGACCCCAGCTCCCTCCTATGTCATGTTGTTGGTTTTCTAATAAATTCAGGCACTCCCAGCATAGAAATCATGGTCTCGTGATATTTCCTTTAAGGAGATTCTGTCTGAATTTTCCAGAGACATTGAAAGCAAGATACAGAATAATCCTCTTAAATTGTTCTCTAAAATACCCTAAGTCTGGGTAGTTTCCTTCTTACCATTGTAGATGGCATTTATAGGACACAGTAGCTAAGGAAGGTGGGCACAGCTATATCTTCATCACATATACAGAGTCACAGATGCCCACGGTTCCAGACAGGTGCCGCACACCTGAGAAATGTTCTTCCAAAATGACCAGTAAGGAGTCTACACTGGGGTTACCACCTATATTCCCAGTCTGAGTATTCATTCACTGAACTCACACCTGCTAGCACAGCACAGAAAGCCCAGTATGTTAGAGGTGGAAGGAACCTTGAGTGGCATCTGGCCAATCGCCTGTTTCTGAAACTAAGGAGCAATGAGTAATGAAAGATCAAATACGTTTCTAAATGTCCTTATAACCACTGATGTTCAGAAAAGACCCAGGAGAACGCAAGCCCCCTGACATTAAGCATTTAAGCCAAAGATTTCCTCTTACTATGATCGGAGAGACGTTCCTCTGCGCAGAGGAACTGTCATATTTTGTGACCAAGTAGAACTGCTTCTTCAGGTAATATACACTCCCTTCTGTGTATTACAGAGCTGACTGTTATTTAGAATGTTATTCACAACGTCGACTTGTGTGGATATTAAATCCATACTGGCTCTCCAGGGCTGCTTATCTTTGTGCTCAGGAACTGGGCATTGAAGGCCTCTTCCAAGCACGTTAATCACTGCCAATCTACAAGTATTTTTTGAACATCTACTGTGAATAAGGCACTGAGTTGACCACCCTGAGGGAATATAAAGGAATAAAAGGCGGTTCCTGCTTTGAAGAGGTTATAATCTACTTAGCGACATGAGCTGTCAATCAGAAAAAAGTCAAATAGTACATAATATAAGAAATACCAAAAATAGTTGACGACTGTAAACCTATTAGGAAACCTCATGCAATGGTCCTGTCATTTTTAAGTAAAAAATAAGGAAGCAGTAAAATATGAACTTATCTTGTGAGGGAATATGTTTTCTGTGTGTCCGTGTCTATGTGGTTTTTTAAAATTTATTTATTTATTTATTTTTGGCTGTGTTGGGTCTTCGTTTCTATGCGAGGGCTTTCTGTAGTTGCGGCAAGCGGGGGCCACTCTTTATCGCGGTGCGGGGGCCTCTCACTATCGCGGCCTCCCTTGTTGCGGAGCACAGGCTCCAGACGCGCAGGCTCAGTAGTTGTGGCTCACGGGCCTCGTAGCTCCGCGGCATGTGGGATCTTCCCAGACCAGGGTTCGAACCTGTGTCCCCTGCATTGGCAGGCGGATTCTCAACCACTGCGCCACCAGGGAAGCCCCCTATGTGTTTTTATGCCTAAAAAATACCTGGAACATTAGGCAACAAACTCTAACAGCACCTGGTAATAATATTGACCTTCTTCTTCATTTTTTTCTCAATTATATACTTTTAAAAATGAACATACATTTTATTTTTAGATGAACTGGATTGTCTAAAACCTGTATCTATTTGGGGGAAATTATTTAAAATTTTCTCACAATTATGCTATGCTCTTGAAAATGCAACTATCAAAGTGTAAATGAATTTACAGCAGATAAGTTAGAGAGCAGTGGTGTGTACTCCTAAAGAGGTCTTTTATTACATATAAGAGTATACCACTGTGTTGTAAATAGCGGACTTCTCGGAGATCTTTTGCGTTTTTTAAAATATTTATTTATTTATTTTGTTTGTTTGGCTGCGCCAGGTCTTCGTTGTGGCATGCAAACACTCAGCTGCGGCATATGAGATCAAGTTCCCTGACCAGGGATCGATCCCGGGCCCCTGCATTGGGAGCGCGAATTCTTCGCCACGGGACCACCAGGGAGGTCCCTGAGATCTTTCAAATGTGATCAAATTATTAAACATTGAATTTATATTTTAGCAGTTTACGGTCATCTCAATTGCATAAAGCAAGGGGCAATTTTGCTATGTTCCGAATGAAGAATGTTTAAACATTGCTAGCTGTTTCAGATTATATGTACAATTGTTTTTCTCCATTTGTATAGACAATTGAGAATTGAGAACTCAACAAGCCAGTATTTTTCATGTTAAAATTTGTTCACAATGTGATGGTTGGAAATTGTTGGGTTAAATAAAGCCCTAGCATTCCTTATGCAAAACCTGTTGCCCATCACCACTAAGAACCTGTCTGGTTTTCAGCCTTTTCTTTTAAGGATGTTTTTCTAAGACCTCACTCTCTTGCATGGGTTGAGGTACTTTCAGTAGGGTTAATCCACTCTCCACAATTCTGACACATATTTGTCTTGTCAGTTCTACATCGATAGCCTGACTCCCCTATACCGAGACTGGTGTTCACATAGAGGGAGCTCTATATCTTCCTCCAAAGTATTTTTATTTTACTCTGTTAATGAAACTCCCCACTGAAAGATCTTATTCAATATCTATTCTGTGGTGATTTGAGCAGAGAACTGGCCATTTGCCATATGAAAAACTTTCATCTTTGTTCTGAGTTCAAAATTTGGAGTTTATAAGGCACCAGTGTAACATGACCTATTAAAATATATTTACTAACTTAACAAATATAAGACACTAAGTGCCAGGCGCTGTTCTTACTGCTTCACACTTATTAGCTCACTTAATCTTCACAACAACCTTGATTACATATCTTTATTATCCCTCAAGACCCAAGGACCCATAGTAAGTGGCAAAGTATTTAATGAGTGTTGTATGGTTTTAGGATAAGTGGCATCAGAAAATAGCACATGACTTGCCACCAGTGTCAATTCACAGAGTATGGGGACATGAATTATTCACACATGACCCATATTTTCTCTGCCTGGAAACGAAATTGGGCATGGGGTAGGATGAGTGTCTTAGACTGAATAAACACCAGAATTGCCTACTGAAGGGCTAGTGAACTCTTCATCTTTGTGGATCTTTACAAAAGGGAGAGAAAAATCATTTTGGAACAATTTGGGCTCAGAAGTGTTTGGAGTGGGGAAATTTGTCTTCTTAACTGAGGTGATCCTCCAGAGAGGTTCTCCTTGCACAAAATGAGATCATTAGGAAGATGCCCCACCCGCAGCAACAGGAAAACTTGATTATGAGACAATGTGGCTTGAAAAGAGCAAAGCACAAGCAAGAAACGCAAAAGCCAGCAAATGGAACTACATCCAACTAAAAAGCTTCTACAGAGCAAAAGAAATCATCAACAAAATGAAAAGGCAGCCCACTGAATGGGAGAAAATATTTGCAAACTATATATCTGATAAGCAGTTAATAGCCAAAAAATTAAGGAACTCCTAAATAACACCAGAACAACACAAAACAAGACAAAACCAAAAACCAATTCACTTAACAAACGGGTAGAGGATTTGTAAACAGTTTTTCAAAGAAGGCATAGAGATGGTCAACAAGTACATGAAAAGGTGTTCAACATCACTAATCACCAGGGAGATGCAAATCAAAACCACAATGTGATATCACCTCACACCTGTTAGAATGGGTATTATCAAGAAGACAAGAGATAACAAATGCTGGTGAGGATGTGGAGAAAAGGGAACCCTGATGCACTGTTGGTAGGAATGTAAATTGGTACAGCTACTATGGAAAACAGTATGGAGGCTCCTCAAACATTTAAAAATAGAACTACCCTATGATCCGGTAATCTCACATCTTAGAATACATCCAAATGAGATGAAATCACTATCTCAAAGTGATATCTGCACTCCCATGTACTTGAGAGCATTATTCATAACTGCCAAGACATTGAAACAAGCTAAACGTCCAACAACAGATGAATGGATAAACAAAATGTTTCCTACATATAATTCACCCATAAAAAGAAGGAAATTCTGCCTTTTGGGATAACATGGATGGACCCTGAAGGCATTATGCTGAGTGAAATAAGTGAAACAGAGAAAGATAAATATTATATATCACTTACACGTGGAATCAAAACCATCAAGCTCAAAGAAACATAGACTAGAAAGGTAATTGCAAGGGGCTGAGGGATAGGAGAAATGGGGAGATGTTGGTCAAAAGATACAAACTTCCAGTTACGAGATGAGTGAATTCTGAGGATCTAATGAACAGCACGGTGACTATGTTAACAATAGCATAGTTGACCCTTGAACTACTCTGGGGTTAGGGGCACCGACCCTCTGCCCTCCATATCTGAGATTCTGTATCTATGGTTTCTCTGTACTTGCATTTCCTCCCTCTCCATGATGAAACCAACCTTAGGTCGTATGGTACTGTAGTACTTACTACTGAAAAACATCTGCTTATAAGTCGACCCGTGCAGTCCAAACTCGTGTTGTGCACGGGTCAACTGTATACTGTCTACTCAAAAGGTGCTATGAAAGTAGAGCTTTAATGTTGGCATCATAACAACACAAAAGGATAGTTACGTAAGGTGAAGGATCTGTTAACTAACCTTTTTGTGGTAAAGATTTTGCAATATACATGTGTATCAGACCATCACAATGTGCACCTAACATGACACAATGTTATATGTCAATTATATCTCAAGAAAGCTGGGGAAAAAAAGAGAAAAGAGAGCAGAATATACAAGTTTTTTTAATCTAGGCTCTGGTTACCGCTTTGAAAAAATCACGAGTGCCCATGGACAACAGAACGTGAGAGAGAGAGAGTTGAAGGTCTACATCGATGAGATTGTACTTGATTTCTCCCTCCTCTGTTTCCCCAATTGTGTCAATTTACATTCAGTCAATTTGCATTTCTTTATAAGTTTTGACATTATGTTTGAAATTCCATTTGGGAAGCTTTAGCTCCTGGGGCCTGAGGCACATTCTTTTGAATTATGGAAATGATCCTAAAGTGATCCAAAACCCTGTCTGGTGAATCATAGGAGTAAAGGTGAAAAGTAATGAGCCCGTTTTCCCCTCGCAACTCCTCAACTGCCGTTGGCAACGATTCCCAAAGAAGCACGTCCATCAATCACACTTCTAGCCGGACCATCACAGAACAGCTGCGCTACCTCCCCAATCCACTGCTTTGAACAGTGTATCATATACGTGTACACTGTTTGCTGAAAAATCCTGTCTTTTTTTGAAATTAATTTTTATTGGAGTAGAGTTGATTTTCAATGTTGTGTTACTTTCTGCTGTACAGCAAAGTGAATCAGTTATTCATATACATATATCCACACTTTTTTAGATTCTTCTCCCATACAGGTCATTACAGAGTACTGAGTAGAGTTCCCTGTGCTATACAGTAGGTCCTTGTTAGTTATCTATTTTATATATAGTAGTGTGTACATGTCAATCCCAATGTTCCAATTATCCCTCCCTGCCTTTCCCTTCTGGCGACCATAAATTTGTTTTCTACATCTGTGATGGAGAACAAACCTCTGTCTTATCCCTTCATAGTTGTAGCACCCATGTCAAGGTATAGTAAGATAAAACTTCTCATTACACGATTCCATATCACATACACAAGACAGGCGAGTATAAAACATGTCATGCCTCAGAGAAAATCAATATTCTGTGACCAGCCAGATCAGAGATGCCGCAACATGCGCTGGAAAAATGAAAAAGAACAAAAAATGATGGCACTCTTGGATATTTTATTCTAATACTCACTTGGTTTATGAAAATACACTTTTGCCTTTCCAATACAAGCATATGAGCTGCAGTACTATTCAAGGCATGTACATTTCACTATACATCAAGTGAAACATAAATGTTTTCCCAAGGAATCCACACAAAAGACTGTGTCTGACAGCCGTCTGATTCACATGTAGGTGTTTCAGGGGATCTCTTGGGGGTCAAGGATAGGATCTAGTCAGTGCTCTAGAAACCCTTATATGTTTAATTTCTTTAAAAATGCAGCCCCTTTAGGCCCCTTTTGCCCAGGATTTGTCAGGTCCCATCTACTCAGAATAAGCATGAAGAGCTGCTGTCCCTTCAAATGGCGCAGAGGAGTGCTGAGGTTTTGATGATGAACAGCGTGAATACATCCATATTTAGGGATGTAACACATGTTCTTTAATGAGATCATGAGTATTTCACCAGCAATGCAATCATTAGTCAAAACAAATGTCTACTTAATTGGCCAAAAGATAAACAAGAGGGGTCATCAGCAGCTGACCAGGGTATATAAAGGGCCCAGAGCAGGAGGAAGACATTCACACCTGAGAACTCTCAACTCCTCTCACCAGCTCAAGCCAACTCAGCCCCAGACACCGCCATGACCGGCTCCTGCTTCCGCCCCATCTCCTGCTCCCTGGGCTGCGCCGGAGGCTGCTTCCAGCCCCGCTGCTGCCACGACCCCCGCTGCTGCCGCCCAGTGTCCTGCAAGACCACCGTGTGCCGCCCCGTGACCTGCGTGCCCCGCTGCACGCGCCCCATCTGTGAGCCCTGCTGCCGCCCAGTCTGCTACGCCCCGTGCAGCCTGCAGGACGGCTGCTGCCGCCCCATCACCTGCTGCCCCACGTCCTGCCAGGCCGTGGTCTGCCGCCCATGCTGCTGGACCACCACCTGCTGCCATCCCGTCTCTGTGCAGTCCCCGTGCTGCCGCCAGCCCTGCTGCCAGCCGGACCCCTGCTGGCCCACCTGCAGGACTTCCTCCTGCTGCTGAGCAGTGCGTCCTAGGAGCACATCGTCACTAAGGGTCCCCCAGAGACGGCCGGCTCCATCCTGCTGTCCCACTGCTTCACAGCAGAAGGTGGCAGGTCTCTTCTCGAGAAGCCCCTTCCTCCTCTCTTCAAACTAGCTTTTAAGAGGCACTGAAGACCCTTTTCAAATGAACTACTGATGAAGAATATCCTGTCCTCTCAAGACCCCAGCTCCCTCCTATGTCATGTTGTTGGTTTTCTAATAAATTCAGGCACTCCCAGCATAGAAATCATGGTCTCGTGATATTTCCTTTAAGGAGATTCTGTCTGAATTTTCCAGAGACATTGAAAGCAAGATACAGAATAATCCTCTTAAATTGTTCTCTAAAATACCCTAAGTCTGGGTAGTTTCCTTCTTACCATTGTAGATGGCATTTATAGGACACAGTAGCTAAGGAAGGTGGGCACAGCTATATCTTCATCACATATACAGAGTCACAGATGCCCACGGTTCCAGACAGGTGCCGCACACCTGAGAAATGTTCTTCCAAAATGACCAGTAAGGAGTCTACACTGGGGTTACCACCTATATTCCCAGTCTGAGTATTCATTCACTGAACTCACACCTGCTAGCACAGCACAGAAAGCCCAGTATGTTAGAGGTGGAAGGAACCTTGAGTGGCATCTGGCCAATCGCCTGTTTCTGAAACTAAGGAGCAATGAGTAATGAAAGATCAAATACGTTTCTAAATGTCCTTATAACCACTGATGTTCAGAAAAGACCCAGGAGAACGCAAGCCCCCTGACATTAAGCATTTAAGCCAAAGATTTCCTCTTACTATGATCGGAGAGACGTTCCTCTGCGCAGAGGAAGTGTCATATTTTGTGACCAAGTAGAACTGCTTCTTCAGGTAATATACACTCCCTTCTGTGTATTACAGCGCTGACTGTTATTTAGAATGTTATTCACAACGTCGACTTGTGTGGATATTAAATCCATACTGGCTCTCCAGGGCTGCTTATCTTTGTGCTCAGGAACTGGGCATTGAAGGCCTCTTCCAAGCACGTTAATCACTGCCAATCTACAAGTACTTTTTGAACATCTACTGTGAATAAGGCACTGAGTTGACCACCCTGAGGGAATATAAAGGAATAAAAGGCGGTTCCTGCTTTGAAGAGGTTATAATCTACTTAGCGACATGAGCTGTCAATCAGAAAAAAGTCAAATAGTACATAATATAAGAAATACCAAAAATAGTTGACGACTGTAAACCTATTAGGAAACCTCATGCAATGGTCCTGTCATTTTTAAGTAAAAAATAAGGAAGCAGTAAAATATGAACTTATCTTGTGAGGGAATATGTTTTCTGTGTGTCCGTGTCTATGTGGTTTTTTAAAATTTATTTATTTATTTATTTTTGGCTGTGTTGGGTCTTCGTTTCTATGCGAGGGCTTTCTGTAGTTGCGGCAAGCGGGGGCCACTCTTTATCGCGGTGCGGGGGCCTCTCACTATCGCGGCCTCCCTTGTTACGGAGCACAGGCTCCAGACGCGCAGGCTCAGTAGTTGTGGCTCACGGGCCTCATAGCTCCGCGGCATGTGGGATCTTCCCAGACCAGGGTTCGAACCCGTGTCCCCTGCATTGGAAGGCGGATTCTCAACCACTGCGCCACCAGGGAAGCCCCCTATGTGTTTTTATGCCTAAAAAATACCTGGAACATTAGGCAACAAAATCTAACAGTAACTGGTAATAATATTCATCTTCTTCTTCATTTTTTTCTCAATCATATACTTTTAAAAATGAACATACATTTTATTTTTAGATGAACTGGATTGTCTAAAACCTGTATCTATTTGGGGGAAATTATTTAAAATTTTCTCACAATTATGCTATGCTCTTGAAAATGCAACTATCAAAGTGTAAATGAATTTACAGCACATAAGTTAGAGAGCAGTGGTTTGTACTCCTAAAGAGGTCTTTTATTACATATAAGAGTATACCACTGTGTTGTAAATAGCGGACTTCTCGGAGATCTTTTGCGTTTTTTAAAATATTTATTTATTTATTTTGTTTGTTTGGCTGTGCCAGGTCTTCGTTGTGGCATGCAAACACTCAGCTGCGGCATATGAGATCAAGTTCCCTGACCAGGGATCGATCCCGGGCCCCTGCATTGGGAGCGCGAATTCTTCGCCACGGGACCACCAGGGAGGTCCCTGAGATCTTTCAAATGTGATCAAATTATTAAACATTGAATTTATATTTTAGCAGTTTACGGTCATCTCAACTGCATAAAGCAAGGGGCACTTTTGCTATGTTCCGAATGAAGAATGTTTAAACATTGCTAGCTGTTTCAGATTATATGTACAATTGTTTTTCTCCATTTGTATAGACAATTGAGAATTGAGAACTCAACAAGCCAGTATTTTTCATGTTAAAATTTGTTCACAATGTGATGGTTGGAAATTGTTGGGTTAAATAAAGCCCTAGCATTCCTTATGCAAAACCTGTTGCCCATCACCACTAAGAACCTGTCTGGTTTTCAGCCTTTTCTTTTAAGGATGTTTTTCTAAGACCTCACTCTCTTGCATGGGTTGAGGTACTTTCAGTAGGGTTAATCCACTCTCCACAATTCTGACACATATTTGTCTTGTCAGTTCTACATCAATAGCCTGACTCCCCTTTACCGAGACTGGTGTTCACATAGAGGGAGCTCTATATCTTCCTCCAAGGTATTTTTATTTTACTCTGTTAATGAAACTCCCCACTGAAAAATCATATTCAATATCTATTCTGTGGTGATTTGAGCAGAGAACTGGCCATTTGCCATATGAAAAACTTTCATCTTTGTTCTGAGTTCAAAATTTGGAGTTTATAAGGCACCAGTGTAACATGACCTATTAAAATATATTTACTAACTTAACAAATATAAGACACTAAGTGCCAGGCGCTGTTCTTACTGCTTCACACTTATTAGCTCACTTAATCTTCACAACAACCTTGATTACATATCTTTATTATCCCTCAAGACCCAAGGACCCATAGTAAGTGGCAAAGTATTTAATGAGTGTTGTATGGTTTTAGGATAAGTGGCATCAGAAAATAGCACATGACTTGCCACCAGTGTCAATTCACAGAGTATGGGGACATGAATTATTCACACATGACCCATATTTTCTCTGCCTGGAAACGAAATTGGGCATGGGGTAGGATGAGTGTCTTAGACTGAATAAACACCAGAATTGCCTACTGAAGGGCTAGTGAACTCTTCATCTTTGTGGATCTTTACAAAAGGGAGAGAAAAATCATTTTGGAACAATTTGGGCTCAGAAGTGTTTGGAGTGGGGAAATTTGTCTTCTTAACTGAGGTGATCCTCCAGAGAGGTTCTCCTTGCACAAAATGAGATCATTAGGAAGATGCCCCACCCGCAGCAACAGGAAAACTTGATTATGAGACAATGTGGCTTGAAAAGAGCAAAGCACAAGCAAGAAACGCAAAAGCCAGCAAATGGAACTACATCCAACTAAAAAGCTTCTACAGAGCAAAAGAAATCATCAACAAAATGAAAAGGCAGCCCACTGAATGGGAGAAAATATTTGCAAACTATATATCTGATAAGCAGTTAATAGCCAAAAGATTAAGGAACTCCTAAATAACACCAGAACAACACAAAACAAGACAAAACCAAAAACCAATTCACTTAACAAACGGGTAGAGGATTTGTAAACAGTTTTTCAAAGAAGGCATAGAGATGGTCAACAAGTACATGAAAAGGTGTTCAACATCACTAATCACCAGGGAGATGCAAATCAAAACCACAATGTGATATCACCTCACAGCTGTTAGAATGGGTATTATCAAGAAGACAAGAAATAACAAATGCAGGTGAGGATGTGGAGAAAAGGGAACCCTGATGCACTGTTGGTAGGAATGTAAATTGGTACAGCTACTATGGAAAACAGTATGGAGGCTCCTCAAACATTTAAAAATAGAACTACCCTATGATCCGGTAATCTCACATCTTAGAATACATCCAAATGAGATGAAATCACTATCTCAAAGTGATATCTGCACTCCCATGTACATGACAGCATTATTCATAACTGCCAAGACATTGAAACAAGCTAAACGTCCAACAACAGATGAATGGATAAACAAAATGTTTCCTACATATAATTCACCCATAAAAAGAAGGAAATTCTGCCTTTTGGGATAACATGGATGGACCCTGAAGGCATTATGCTGAGTGAAATAAGTCAAACAGAGAAAGATAAATATTATATATCACTTACACGTGGAATCAAAACCATCAAACTCAAAGAAACATAGACTAGAAAGGTAATTGCAAGGGGCTGAGGGGTAGGAGAAATGGGGAGATGTTGGTCAAAAGATACAAACTTCCAGTTACGAGATGAGTGAATTCTGAGGATCTAATGAACAGCACGGTGACTATGTTAACAATAGTATAGTTGACCCTTGAACTACTCTGGGGTTAGGGGCACCGACCCTCTGCCCTCCATCTCCGAGATTCTGTATCTATGGTTTCTCTGTACTTGCATTTCCTCCCTCTCCATGATGAAACCAACCTTAGGTCGTATGGTACTGTAGTACTTACTACTGAAAAACATCTGCTTACAAGTCGACCCGTGCAGTCCAAACTCGTGTTGTGCACGGGTCAACTGTATACTGTCTACTCAAAAGGTGCTATGAAAGTAGAGCTTTAATGTTCTCATCATAACAACACAAAAGGATAGTTACGTAAGGTGAAGGATCTGTTAACTAACCTTTTTGTGGTAAAGATTTTGCAATATACATGTGTATCAGACCATCACAATGTGCACCTAACATGACACAATGTTATATGTCAATTATATCTCAAGAAAGCTGGGGAAAAAAAGAGAAAAGAGAGCAGAATATACAAGTTTTTTTAATCTAGGCTCTGGTTACCGCTTTGAAAAAATCACGAGTGCCCATGGACAACAGAACGTGAGAGAGAGAGAGTTGAAGGTCTACATCGATGAGACTGTACTTGATTTCTCCCTCCTCTGTTTCCCCAATTGTGTCAATTTACATTCAGTCAATTTGCATTTCTTTATAAGTTTTGACATTATGTTTGAAATTCCATTTGGGAAGCTTTAGCTCCTGGGGCCTGAGGCACATTCTTTTGAATTATGGAAATGATCCTAAAGTGATCCAAAACCCTGTCTGGTGAATCATAGGAGTAAAGGTGAAAAGTAATGAGCCCGTTTTCCCCTCGCAACTCCTCAACTGCCCTTGGCAACGATTCCCAAAGAAGCACGTCCATCAATCACACTTCTAGCCGGACCATCACAGAACAGCTGCGCTACCTCCCCAATCCACTGCTTTGAACAGTGTATCATATACGTGTACACTGTTTGCTGAAAAATCCTGTCTTTTTTTGAAATTAATTTTTATTGGAGTAGAGTTGATTTTCAATGTTGTGTTACTTTCTGCTGTACAGCAAAGTGAATCAGTTATTCATATACATATATCCACACTTTTTTAGATTCTTCTCCCATACAGGTCATTACAGACTACTGAGTAGAATTCCCTGTGCTATACAGTAGGTCCTTATTAGTTATCTATTTTATATATAGTAGTGTGTACATGTCAGTCCCAATGTTCCAATTATCCCTCCCTGCCTTTCCCTTCTGGTGACCATAAATTTGTTTTCTACATCTGTGATGGAGAACAAACCTCTGTCTTATCCCTTCATAGTTGTAGCACCCATGTCAAGGTATAGTAAGATAAAACTTCTCATTACACGATTCCATATCACATACACAAGACAGGCGAGTATAAAACATGTCATGCCTCAGAGAAAATCAATATTCTGTGACCAGCCAGATCAGAGATGCCGCAACATGCGCTGGAAAAATGAAAAAGAACAAAAAATGATGGCACTCTTGGATATTTTATTCTAATACTCACTTGGTTTATGAAAATAAACTTCTGCCTTTCCAATACACGCATATGAGCTGCAGTACTATTCAAGGCATGTACATTTCACTATACATCAAGTGAAACATAAATGTTTTCCCAAGGAATCCACACAAAAGACTGTGTCTGACACCTGTCTGATTCACATGTAGGTGTTTCAGGGGATCTCTTGGGGGTCAAGGATACGATCTAGTCACTGCTCTAGAAACCCTTATATGTTTAATTTCTTTAAAAATGCAGCCCCTTTAGGCCCCTTTTGCCCAGGATTTGCCAGGTCCCATCTACTCAGAATAAGCATGAAGAGCTGCTGTCCCTTCAAATGGCGCAGAGGAGTGCTGAGGTTTTGATGATGAACAGCGTGAATACATCCATATTTAGGGATGTAACACATGTTCTTTAATGAGATCATGAGTATTTCACCAGCAATGCAATCATTAGTCAAAACAAATGTCTACTTAATTGGCCAAAAGATAAACAAGAGGGGTCATCAGCAGCTGACCAGGGTATATAAAGGGCCCAGAGCAGGAGGAAGACATTCACACCTGAGAACTCTCAACTCCTCTCACCAGCTCAAGCCAACTCAGCCCCAGACACCGCCATGACCGGCTCCTGCTTCCGCCCCATCTCCTGCTCCCTGGGCTGCGCCGGAGGCTGCTTCCAGCCCCGCTGCTGCCACGACCCCCGCTGCTGCCGCCCAGTGTCCTGCAAGACCACCGTGTGCCGCCCCGTGACCTGCGTGCCCCGCTGCACGCGCCCCATCTGTGAGCCCTGCTGCCGCCCAGTCTGCTACACCCCGTGCAGCCTGCAGGACGGCTGCTGCCGCCCCATCACCTGCTGCCCCACGTACTGCCAGGCCGTGGTCTGCCGCCCCTGCTGCTGGACCACCACCTGCTGCCATCCCGTCTCTGTGCAGTCCCCGTGCTGCCGCCAGCCCTGCTGCCAGCCGGACCCCTGCTGGCCCACCTGCAGGACTTCCTCCTGCTGCTGAGCAGTGCATCCTAGGAGCACATCGTCACTAAGGGTCCCCCAGAGACGGCCGGCTCCATCCTGCTGTCCCACTGCTTCACAGCAGAAGGTGGCAGGTCTCTTCTCGAGAAGCCCCTTCCTCCTCTCTTCAAACTAGCTTTTAAGAGGCACTGAAGACCCTTTTCAAATGAACTACTGATGAAGAATATCCTGTCCTCTCAAGACCCCAGCTCCCTCCTATGTCATGTTGTTGGTTTTCTAATAAATTCAGGCACTCCCAGCATAGAAATCATGGTCTCGTGATATTTCCTTTAAGGAGATTCTGTCTGAATTTTCCAGAGACATTGAAAGCAAGATACAGAATAATCCTCTTAAATTGTTCTCTAAAATACCCTAAGTCTGGGTAGTTTCCTTCTTACCATTGTAGATGGCATTTATAGGACACAGTAGCTAAGGAAGGTGGGCACAGCTATATCTTCATCACATATACAGAGTCACAGATGCCCACGGTTCCAGACAGGTGCCGCACACCTGAGAAATGTTCTTCCAAAATGACCAGTAAGGAGTCTACACTGGGGTTACCACCTATATTCCCAGTCTGAGTATTCATTCACTGAACTCACACCTGCTAGCACAGCACAGAAAGCCCAGTATGTTAGAGGTGGAAGGAACCTTGAGTGGCATCTGGCCAATCGCCTGTTTCTGAAACTAAGGAGCAATGAGTAATGAAAGATCAAATACGTTTCTAAATGTCCTTATAACCACTGATGTTCAGAAAAGACCCAGGAGAACGCAAGCCCCCTGACATTAAGCATTTAAGCCAAAGATTTCCTCTTACTATGATCGGAGAGACGTTCCTCTGCGCAGAGGAAGTGTCATATTTTGTGACCAAGTAGAACTGCTTCTTCAGGTAATATACACTCCCTTCTGTGTATTACAGCGCTGACTGTTATTTAGAATGTTATTCACAACGTCGACTTGTGTGGATATTAAATCCATACTGGCTCTCCAGGGCTGCTTATCTTTGTGCTCAGGAACTGGGCATTGAAGGCCTCTTCCAAGCACGTTAATCACTGCCAATCTACAAGTACTTTTTGAACATCTACTGTGAATAAGGCACTGAGTTGACCACCCTGAGGGAATATAAAGGAATAAAAGGCGGTTCCTGCTTTGAAGAGGTTATAATCTACTTAGCGACATGAGCTGTCAATCAGAAAAAAGTCAAATAGTACATAATATAAGAAATACCAAAAATAGTTGACGACTGTAAACCTATTAGGAAACCTCATGCAATGGTCCTGTCATTTTTAAGTAAAAAATAAGGAAGCAGTAAAATATGAACTTATCTTGTGAGGGAATATGTTTTCTGTGTGTCCGTGTCTATGTGGTTTTTTAAAATTTATTTATTTATTTATTTTTGGCTGTGTTGGGTCTTCGTTTCTATGCGAGGGCTTTCTGTAGTTGCGGCAAGCGGGGGCCACTCTTTATCGCGGTGCGGGGGCCTCTCACTATCGCGGCCTCCCTTGTTACGGAGCACAGGCTCCAGACGCGCAGGCTCAGTAGTTGTGGCTCACGGGCCTCGTAGCTCCGCGGCATGTGGGATCTTCCCAGACCAGGGTTCGAACCCGTGTCCCCTGCATTGGAAGGCGGATTCTCAACCACTGCGCCACCAGGGAAGCCCCCTATGTGTTTTTATGCCTAAAAAATACCTGGAACATTAGGCAACAAAATCTAACAGTAACTGGTAATAATATTCATCTTCTTCTTCATTTTTTTCTCAATCATATACTTTTAAAAATGAACATACATTTTATTTTTAGATGAACTGGATTGTCTAAAACCTGTATCTATTTGGGGGAAATTATTTAAAATTTTCTCACAATTATGCTATGCTCTTGAAAATGCAACTATCAAAGTGTAAATGAATTTACAGCACATAAGTTAGAGAGCAGTGGTTTGTACTCCTAAAGAGGTCTTTTATTACATATAAGAGTATACCACTGTGTTGTAAATAGCGGACTTCTCGGAGATCTTTTGCGTTTTTTAAAATATTTATTTATTTATTTTGTTTGTTTGGCTGTGCCAGGTCTTCGTTGTGGCATGCAAACACTCAGCTGCGGCATATGAGATCAAGTTCCCTGACCAGGGATCGATCCCGGGCCCCTGCATTGGGAGCGCGAATTCTTCGCCACGGGACCACCAGGGAGGTCCCTGAGATCTTTCAAATGTGATCAAATTATTAAACATTGAATTTATATTTTAGCAGTTTACGGTCATCTCAACTGCATAAAGCAAGGGGCACTTTTGCTATGTTCCGAATGAAGAATGTTTAAACATTGCTAGCTGTTTCAGATTATATGTACAATTGTTTTTCTCCATTTGTATAGACAATTGAGAATTGAGAACTCAACAAGCCAGTATTTTTCATGTTAAAATTTGTTCACAATGTGATGGTTGGAAATTGTTGGGTTAAATAAAGCCCTAGCATTCCTTATGCAAAACCTGTTGCCCATCACCACTAAGAACCTGTCTGGTTTTCAGCCTTTTCTTTTAAGGATGTTTTTCTAAGACCTCACTCTCTTGCATGGGTTGAGGTACTTTCAGTAGGGTTAATCCACTCTCCACAATTCTGACACATATTTGTCTTGTCAGTTCTACATCAATAGCCTGACTCCCCTTTACCGAGACTGGTGTTCACATAGAGGGAGCTCTATATCTTCCTCCAAGGTATTTTTATTTTACTCTGTTAATGAAACTCCCCACTGAAAAATCATATTCAATATCTATTCTGTGGTGATTTGAGCAGAGAACTGGCCATTTGCCATATGAAAAACTTTCATCTTTGTTCTGAGTTCAAAATTTGGAGTTTATAAGGCACCAGTGTAACATGACCTATTAAAATATATTTACTAACTTAACAAATATAAGACACTAAGTGCCAGGCGCTGTTCTTACTGCTTCACACTTATTAGCTCACTTAATCTTCACAACAACCTTGATTACATATCTTTATTATCCCTCAAGACCCAAGGACCCATAGTAAGTGGCAAAGTATTTAATGAGTGTTGTATGGTTTTAGGATAAGTGGCATCAGAAAATAGCACATGACTTGCCACCAGTGTCAATTCACAGAGTATGGGGACATGAATTATTCACACATGACCCATATTTTCTCTGCCTGGAAACGAAATTGGGCATGGGGTAGGATGAGTGTCTTAGACTGAATAAACACCAGAATTGCCTACTGAAGGGCTAGTGAACTCTTCATCTTCGTGGATCTTTACAAAAGGGAGAGAAAAATCATTTTGGAACAATTTGGGCTCAGAAGTGTTTGGAGTGGGGAAATTTGTCTTCTTAACTGAGGTGATCCTCCAGAGAGGTTCTCCTTGCACAAAATGAGATCATTAGGAAGATGCCCCACCCGCAGCAACAGGAAAACTTGATTATGAGACAATGTGGCTTGAAAAGAGCAAAGCACAAGCAAGAAACGCAAAAGCCAGCAAATGGAACTACATCCAACTAAAAAGCTTCTACAGAGCAAAAGAAATCATCAACAAAATGAAAAGGCAGCCCACTGAATGGGAGAAAATATTTGCAAACTATATATCTGATAAGCAGTTAATAGCCAAAAGATTAAGGAACTCCTAAATAACACCAGAACAACACAAAACAAGACAAAACCAAAAACCAATTCACTTAACAAACGGGTAGAGGATTTGTAAACAGTTTTTCAAAGAAGGCATAGAGATGGTCAACAAGTACATGAAAAGGTGTTCAACATCACTAATCACCAGGGAGATGCAAATCAAAACCACAATGTGATATCACCTCACAGCTGTTAGAATGGGTATTATCAAGAAGACAAGAAATAACAAATGCAGGTGAGGATGTGGAGAAAAGGGAACCCTGATGCACTGTTGGTAGGAATGTAAATTGGTACAGCTACTATGGAAAACAGTATGGAGGCTCCTCAAACATTTAAAAATAGAACTACCCTATGATCCGGTAATCTCACATCTTAGAATACATCCAAATGAGATGAAATCACTATCTCAAAGTGATATCTGCACTCCCATGTACATGACAGCATTATTCATAACTGCCAAGACATTGAAACAAGCTAAACGTCCAACAACAGATGAATGGATAAACAAAATGTTTCCTACATATAATTCACCCATAAAAAGAAGGAAATTCTGCCTTTTGGGATAACATGGATGGACCCTGAAGGCATTATGCTGAGTGAAATAAGTCAAACAGAGAAAGATAAATATTATATATCACTTACACGTGGAATCAAAACCATCAAACTCAAAGAAACATAGACTAGAAAGGTAATTGCAAGGGGCTGAGGGGTAGGAGAAATGGGGAGATGTTGGTCAAAAGATACAAACTTCCAGTTACGAGATGAGTGAATTCTGAGGATCTAATGAACAGCACGGTGACTATGTTAACAATAGTATAGTTGACCCTTGAACTACTCTGGGGTTAGGGGCACCGACCCTCTGCCCTCCATCTCCGAGATTCTGTATCTATGGTTTCTCTGTACTTGCATTTCCTCCCTCTCCATGATGAAACCAACCTTAGGTCGTATGGTACTGTAGTACTTACTACTGAAAAACATCTGCTTACAAGTCGACCCGTGCAGTCCAAACTCGTGTTGTGCACGGGTCAACTGTATACTGTCTACTCAAAAGGTGCTATGAAAGTAGAGCTTTAATGTTCTCATCATAACAACACAAAAGGATAGTTACGTAAGGTGAAGGATCTGTTAACTAACCTTTTTGTGGTAAAGATTTTGCAATATACATGTGTATCAGACCATCACAATGTGCACCTAACATGACACAATGTTATATGTCAATTATATCTCAAGAAAGCTGGGGAAAAAAAGAGAAAAGAGAGCAGAATATACAAGTTTTTTTAATCTAGGCTCTGGTTACCGCTTTGAAAAAATCACGAGTGCCCATGGACAACAGAACGTGAGAGAGAGAGAGTTGAAGGTCTACATCGATGAGACTGTACTTGATTTCTCCCTCCTCTGTTTCCCCAATTGTGTCAATTTACATTCAGTCAATTTGCATTTCTTTATAAGTTTTGACATTATGTTTGAAATTCCATTTGGGAAGCTTTAGCTCCTGGGGCCTGAGGCACATTCTTTTGAATTATGGAAATGATCCTAAAGTGATCCAAAACCCTGTCTGGTGAATCATAGGAGTAAAGGTGAAAAGTAATGAGCCCGTTTTCCCCTCGCAACTCCTCAACTGCCCTTGGCAACGATTCCCAAAGAAGCACGTCCATCAATCACACTTCTAGCCGGACCATCACAGAACAGCTGCGCTACCTCCCCAATCCACTGCTTTGAACAGTGTATCATATACGTGTACACTGTTTGCTGAAAAATCCTGTCTTTTTTTGAAATTAATTTTTATTGGAGTAGAGTTGATTTTCAATGTTGTGTTACTTTCTGCTGTACAGCAAAGTGAATCAGTTATTCATATACATATATCCACACTTTTTTAGATTCTTCTCCCATACAGGTCATTACAGACTACTGAGTAGAATTCCCTGTGCTATACAGTAGGTCCTTATTAGTTATCTATTTTATATATAGTAGTGTGTACATGTCAGTCCCAATGTTCCAATTATCCCTCCCTGCCTTTCCCTTCTGGTGACCATAAATTTGTTTTCTACATCTGTGATGGAGAACAAACCTCTGTCTTATCCCTTCAGAGTTGTAGCACCCATGTCAAGGTATAGTAAGATAAAACTTCTCATTACACGATTCCATATCACATACACAAGACAGGCGAGTATAAAACATGTCATGCCTCAGAGAAAATCAATATTCTGTGACCAGCCAGATCAGAGATGCCGCAACATGCGCTGGAAAAATGAAAAAGAACAAAAAATGATGGCACTCTTGGATATTTTATTCTAATACTCACTTGGTTTATGAAAATAAACTTCTGCCTTTCCAATACACGCATATGAGCTGCAGTACTATTCAAGGCATGTACATTTCACTATACATCAAGTGAAACATAAATGTTTTCCCAAGGAATCCACACAAAAGACTGTGTCTGACACCTGTCTGATTCACATGTAGGTGTTTCAGGGGATCTCTTGGGGGTCAAGGATACGATCTAGTCACTGCTCTAGAAACCCTTATATGTTTAATTTCTTTAAAAATGCAGCCCCTTTAGGCCCCTTTTGCCCAGGATTTGCCAGGTCCCATCTACTCAGAATAAGCATGAAGAGCTGCTGTCCCTTCAAATGGCGCAGAGGAGTGCTGAGGTTTTGATGATGAACAGCGTGAATACATCCATATTTAGGGATGTAACACATGTTCTTTAATGAGATCATGAGTATTTCACCAGCAATGCAATCACTAGTCAAAACAAATGTCTACTTAATTGGCCAAAAGATAAACAAGAGGGGTCATCAGCAGCTGACCAGGGTATATAAAGGGCCCAGAGCAGGAGGAAGACATTCACACCTGAGAACTCTCAACTCCTCTCACCAGCTCAAGCCAACTCAGCCCCAGACACCGCCATGACCGGCTCCTGCTTCCGCCCCATCTCCTGCTCCCTGGGCTGCGCCGGAGGCTGCTTCCAGCCCCGCTGCTGCCACGACCCCCGCTGCTGCCGCCCAGTGTCCTGCAAGACCACCGTGTGCCGCCCCGTGACCTGCGTGCCCCGCTGCACGCGCCCCATCTGTGAGCCCTGCTGCCGCCCAGTCTGCTACGCCCCGTGCAGCCTGCAGGACGGCTGCTGCCGCCCCATCACCTGCTGCCCCACGTCCTGCCAGGCCGTGGTCTGCCGCCCATGCTGCTGGACCACCACCTGCTGCCATCCCGTCTCTGTGCAGTCCCCGTGCTGCCGCCAGCCCTGCTGCCAGCCGGACCCCTGCTGGCCCACCTGCAGGACTTCCTCCTGCTGCTGAGCAGTGCGTCCTAGGAGCACATCGTCACTAAGGGTCCCCCAGAGACGGCCGGCTCCATCCTGCTGTCCCACTGCTTCACAGCAGAAGGTGGCAGGTCTCTTCTCGAGAAGCCCCTTCCTCCTCTCTTCAAACTAGCTTTTAAGAGGCACTGAAGACCCTTTTCAAATGAACTACTGATGAAGAATATCCTGTCCTCTCAAGACCCCAGCTCCCTCCTATGTCATGTTGTTGGTTTTCTAATAAATTCAGCACTCCCAGCATAGAAATCATGGTCTCGTGATATTTCCTTTAAGGAGATTCTGTCTGAATTTTCCAGAGACATTGAAAGCAAGATACAGAATAATCCTCTTAAATTGTTCTCTAAAATACCCTAAGTCTGGGTAGTTTCCTTCTTACCATTGTAGATGGCATTTATAGGACACAGTAGCTAAGGAAGGTGGGCACAGCTATATCTTCATCACATATACAGAGTCACAGATGCCCACGGTTCCAGACAGGTGCCGCACACCTGAGAAATGTTCTTCCAAAATGACCAGTAAGGAGTCTACACTGGGGTTACCACCTATATTCCCAGTCTGAGTATTCATTCACTGAACTCACACCTGCTAGCACAGCACAGAAAGCCCAGTATGTTAGAGGTGGAAGGAACCTTGAGTGGCATCTGGCCAATCGCCTGTTTCTGAAACTAAGGAGCAATGAGTAATGAAAGATCAAATACGTTTCTAAATGTCCTTATAACCACTGATGTTCAGAAAAGACCCAGGAGAACGCAAGCCCCCTGACATTAAGCATTTAAGCCAAAGATTTCCTCTTACTATGATCGGAGAGACGTTCCTCTGCGCAGAGGAAGTGTCATATTTTGTGACCAAGTAGAACTGCTTCTTCAGGTAATATACACTCCCTTCTGTGTATTACAGCGCTGACTGTTATTTAGAATGTTATTCACAACGTCGACTTGTGTGGATATTAAATCCATACTGGCTCTCCAGGGCTGCTTATCTTTGTGCTCAGGAACTGGGCATTGAAGGCCTCTTCCAAGCACGTTAATCACTGCCAATCTACAAGTACTTTTTGAACATCTACTGTGAATAAGGCACTGAGTTGACCACCCTGAGGGAATATAAAGGAATAAAAGGCGGTTCCTGCTTTGAAGAGGTTATAATCTACTTAGCGACATGAGCTGTCAATCAGAAAAAAGTCAAATAGTACATAATATAAGAAATACCAAAAATAGTTGACGACTGTAAACCTATTAGGAAACCTCATGCAATGGTCCTGTCATTTTTAAGTAAAAAATAAGGAAGCAGTAAAATATGAACTTATCTTGTGAGGGAATATGTTTTCTGTGTGTCCGTGTCTATGTGGTTTTTAAAAATTTATTTATTTATTTATTTTTGGCTGTGTTGGGTCTTCGTTTCTATGCGAGGGCTTTCTGTAGTTGCGGCAAGCGGGGGCCACTCTTTATCGCGGTGCGGGGGCCTCTCACTATCGCGGCCTCCCTTGTTACGGAGCACAGGCTCCAGACGCGCAGGCTCAGTAGTTGTGGCTCACGGGCCTCGTAGCTCCGCGGCATGTGGGATCTTCCCAGACCAGGGTTCGAACCCGTGTCCCCTGCATTGGAAGGCGGATTCTCAACCACTGCGCCACCAGGGAAGCCCCCTATGTGTTTTTATGCCTAAAAAATACCTGGAACATTAGGCAACAAAATCTAACAGTAACTGGTAATAATATTCATCTTCTTCTTCATTTTTTTCTCAATCATATACTTTTAAAAATGAACATACATTTTATTTTTAGATGAACTGGATTGTCTAAAACCTGTATCTATTTGGGGGAAATTATTTAAAATTTTCTCACAATTATGCTATGCTCTTGAAAATGCAACTATCAAAGTGTAAATGAATTTACAGCACATAAGTTAGAGAGCAGTGGTTTGTACTCCTAAAGAGGTCTTTTATTACATATAAGAGTATACCACTGTGTTGTAAATAGCGGACTTCTCGGAGATCTTTTGCGTTTTTTAAAATATTTATTTATTTATTTTGTTTGTTTGGCTGTGCCAGGTCTTCGTTGTGGCATGCAAACACTCAGCTGCGGCATATGAGATCAAGTTCCCTGACCAGGGATCGATCCCGGGCCCCTGCATTGGGAGCGCGAATTCTTCGCCACGGGACCACCAGGGAGGTCCCTGAGATCTTTCAAATGTGATCAAATTATTAAACATTGAATTTATATTTTAGCAGTTTACGGTCATCTCAACTGCATAAAGCAAGGGGCACTTTTGCTATGTTCCGAATGAAGAATGTTTAAACATTGCTAGCTGTTTCAGATTATATGTACAATTGTTTTTCTCCATTTGTATAGACAATTGAGAATTGAGAACTCAACAAGCCAGTATTTTTCATGTTAAAATTTGTTCACAATGTGATGGTTGGAAATTGTTGGGTTAAATAAAGCCCTAGCATTCCTTATGCAAAACCTGTTGCCCATCACCACTAAGAACCTGTCTGGTTTTCAGCCTTTTCTTTTAAGGATGTTTTTCTAAGACCTCACTCTCTTGCATGGGTTGAGGTACTTTCAGTAGGGTTAATCCACTCTCCACAATTCTGACACATATTTGTCTTGTCAGTTCTACATCAATAGCCTGACTCCCCTTTACCGAGACTGGTGTTCACATAGAGGGAGCTCTATATCTTCCTCCAAGGTATTTTTATTTTACTCTGTTAATGAAACTCCCCACTGAAAAATCATATTCAATATCTATTCTGTGGTGATTTGAGCAGAGAACTGGCCATTTGCCATATGAAAAACTTTCATCTTTGTTCTGAGTTCAAAATTTGGAGTTTATAAGGCACCAGTGTAACATGACCTATTAAAATATATTTACTAACTTAACAAATATAAGACACTAAGTGCCAGGCGCTGTTCTTACTGCTTCACACTTATTAGCTCACTTAATCTTCACAACAACCTTGATTACATATCTTTATTATCCCTCAAGACCCAAGGACCCATAGTAAGTGGCAAAGTATTTAATGAGTGTTGTATGGTTTTAGGATAAGTGGCATCAGAAAATAGCACATGACTTGCCACCAGTGTCAATTCACAGAGTATGGGGACATGAATTATTCACACATGACCCATATTTTCTCTGCCTGGAAACGAAATTGGGCATGGGGTAGGATGAGTGTCTTAGACTGAATAAACACCAGAATTGCCTACTGAAGGGCTAGTGAACTCTTCATCTTTGTGGATCTTTACAAAAGGGAGAGAAAAATCATTTTGGAACAATTTGGGCTCAGAAGTGTTTGGAGTGGGGAAATTTGTCTTCTTAACTGAGGTGATCCTCCAGAGAGGTTCTCCTTGCACAAAATGAGATCATTAGGAAGATGCCCCACCCGCAGCAACAGGAAAACTTGATTATGAGACAATGTGGCTTGAAAAGAGCAAAGCACAAGCAAGAAACGCAAAAGCCAGCAAATGGAACTACATCCAACTAAAAAGCTTCTACAGAGCAAAAGAAATCATCAACAAAATGAAAAGGCAGCCCACTGAATGGGAGAAAATATTTGCAAACTATATATCTGATAAGCAGTTAATAGCCAAAAGATTAAGGAACTCCTAAATAACACCAGAACAACACAAAACAAGACAAAACCAAAAACCAATTCACTTAACAAACGGGTAGAGGATTTGTAAACAGTTTTTCAAAGAAGGCATAGAGATGGTCAACAAGTACATGAAAAGGTGTTCAACATCACTAATCACCAGGGAGATGCAAATCAAAACCACAATGTGATATCACCTCACAGCTGTTAGAATGGGTATTATCAAGAAGACAAGAAATAACAAATGCAGGTGAGGATGTGGAGAAAAGGGAACCCTGATGCACTGTTGGTAGGAATGTAAATTGGTACAGCTACTATGGAAAACAGTATGGAGGCTCCTCAAACATTTAAAAATAGAACTACCCTATGATCCGGTAATCTCACATCTTAGAATACATCCAAATGAGATGAAATCACTATCTCAAAGTGATATCTGCACTCCCATGTACATGACAGCATTATTCATAACTGCCAAGACATTGAAACAAGCTAAACGTCCAACAACAGATGAATGGATAAACAAAATGTTTCCTACATATAATTCACCCATAAAAAGAAGGAAATTCTGCCTTTTGGGATAACATGGATGGACCCTGAAGGCATTATGCTGAGTGAAATAAGTCAAACAGAGAAAGATAAATATTATATATCACTTACACGTGGAATCAAAACCATCAAACTCAAAGAAACATAGACTAGAAAGGTAATTGCAAGGGGCTGAGGGGTAGGAGAAATGGGGAGATGTTGGTCAAAAGATACAAACTTCCAGTTACGAGATGAGTGAATTCTGAGGATCTAATGAACAGTACGGTGACTATGTTAACAATAGTATAGTTGACCCTTGAACTACTCTGGGGTTAGGGGCACCGACCCTCTGCCCTCCATCTCCGAGATTCTGTATCTATGGTTTCTCTGTACTTGCATTTCCTCCCTCTCCATGATGAAACCAACCTTAGGTCGTATGGTACTGTAGTACTTACTACTGAAAAACATCTGCTTACAAGTCGACCCGTGCAGTCCAAACTCGTGTTGTGCACGGGTCAACTGTATACTGTCTACTCAAAAGGTGCTATGAAAGTAGAGCTTTAATGTTCTCATCATAACAACACAAAAGGATAGTTACGTAAGGTGAAGGATCTGTTAACTAACCTTTTTGTGGTAAAGATTTTGCAATATACATGTGTATCAGACCATCACAATGTGCACCTAACATGACACAATGTTATATGTCAATTATATCTCAAGAAAGCTGGGGAAAAAAAGAGAAAAGAGAGCAGAATATACAAGTTTTTTTAATCTAGGCTCTGGTTACCGCTTTGAAAAAATCACGAGTGCCCATGGACAACAGAACGTGAGAGAGAGAGAGTTGAAGGTCTACATCGATGAGACTGTACTTGATTTCTCCCTCCTCTGTTTCCCCAATTGTGTCAATTTACATTCAGTCAATTTGCATTTCTTTATAAGTTTTGACATTATGTTTGAAATTCCATTTGGGAAGCTTTAGCTCCTGGGGCCTGAGGCACATTCTTTTGAATTATGGAAATGATCCTAAAGTGATCCAAAACCCTGTCTGGTGAATCATAGGAGTAAAGGTGAAAAGTAATGAGCCCGTTTTCCCCTCGCAACTCCTCAACTGCCCTTGGCAACGATTCCCAAAGAAGCACGTCCATCAATCACACTTCTAGCCGGACCATCACAGAACAGCTGCGCTACCTCCCCAATCCACTGCTTTGAACAGTGTATCATATACGTGTACACTGTTTGCTGAAAAATCCTGTCTTTTTTTGAAATTAATTTTTATTGGAGTAGAGTTGATTTTCAATGTTGTGTTACTTTCTGCTGTACAGCAAAGTGAATCAGTTATTCATATACATATATCCACACTTTTTTAGATTCTTCTCCCATACAGGTCATTACAGACTACTGAGTAGAATTCCCTGTGCTATACAGTAGGTCCTTATTAGTTATCTATTTTATATATAGTAGTGTGTACATGTCAGTCCCAATGTTCCAATTATCCCTCCCTGCCTTTCCCTTCTGGTGACCATAAATTTGTTTTCTACATCTGTGATGGAGAACAAACCTCTGTCTTATCCCTTCAGAGTTGTAGCACCCATGTCAAGGTATAGTAAGATAAAACTTCTCATTACACGATTCCATATCACATACACAAGACAGGCGAGTATAAAACATGTCATGCCTCAGAGAAAATCAATATTCTGTGACCAGCCAGATCAGAGATGCCGCAACATGCGCTGGAAAAATGAAAAAGAACAAAAAATGATGGCACTCTTGGATATTTTATTCTAATACTCACTTGGTTTATGAAAATAAACTTCTGCCTTTCCAATACACGCATATGAGCTGCAGTACTATTCAAGGCATGTACATTTCACTATACATCAAGTGAAACATAAATGTTTTCCCAAGGAATCCACACAAAAGACTGTGTCTGACACCTGTCTGATTCACATGTAGGTGTTTCAGGGGATCTCTTGGGGGTCAAGGATACGATCTAGTCACTGCTCTAGAAACCCTTATATGTTTAATTTCTTTAAAAATGCAGCCCCTTTAGGCCCCTTTTGCCCAGGATTTGCCAGGTCCCATCTACTCAGAATAAGCATGAAGAGCTGCTGTCCCTTCAAATGGCGCAGAGGAGTGCTGAGGTTTTGATGATGAACAGCGTGAATACATCCATATTTAGGGATGTAACACATGTTCTTTAATGAGATCATGAGTATTTCACCAGCAATGCAATCATTAGTCAAAACAAATGTCTACTTAATTGGCCAAAAGATAAACAAGAGGGGTCATCAGCAGCTGACCAGGGTATATAAAGGGCCCAGAGCAGGAGGAAGACATTCACACCTGAGAACTCTCAACTCCTCTCACCAGCTCAAGCCAACTCAGCCCCAGACACCGCCATGACCGGCTCCTGCTTCCGCCCCATCTCCTGCTCCCTGGGCTGCGCCGGAGGCTGCTTCCAGCCCCGCTGCTGCCACGACCCCCGCTGCTGCCGCCCAGTGTCCTGCAAGACCACCGTGTGCCGCCCCGTGACCTGCGTGCCCCGCTGCACGCGCCCCATCTGTGAGCCCTGCTGCCGCCCAGTCTGCTACACCCCGTGCAGCCTGCAGGACGGCTGCTGCCGCCCCATCACCTGCTGCCCCACGTACTGCCAGGCCGTGGTCTGCCGCCCCTGCTGCTGGACCACCACCTGCTGCCATCCCGTCTCTGTGCAGTCCCTGTGCTGCCGCCAGCCCTGCTGCCAGCCGGACCCCTGCTGGCCCACCTGCAGGACTTCCTCCTGCTGCTGAGCAGTGCATCCAAGGAGCACATCGTCACTAAGGGTCCCCCAGAGACGGCCGGCTCCATCCTGCTGTCCCACTGCTTCACAGCAGAAGGTGGCAGGTCTCTTCTCGAGAAGCCCCTTCCTCCTCTCTTCAAACTAGCTTTTAAGAGGCACTGAAGACCCTTTTCAAATGAACTACTGATGAAGAATATCCTGTCCTCTCAAGACCCCAGCTCCCTCCTATGTCATGTTGTTGGTTTTCTAATAAATTCAGGCACTCCCAGCATAGAAATCATGGTCTCGTGATATTTCCTTTAAGGAGATTCTGTCTGAATTTTCCAGAGACATTGAAAGCAAGATACAGAATAATCCTCTTAAATTGTTCTCTAAAATACCCTAAGTCTGGGTAGTTTCCTTCCTACCATTGTAGATGGCATTTATAGGACACAGTAGCTAAGGAAGGTGGGCACAGCTATATCTTCATCACATATACAGAGTCACAGATGCCCACGGTTCCAGACAGGTGCCGCACACCTGAGAAATGTTCTTCCAAAATGACCAGTAAGGAGTCTACACTGGGGTTACCACCTATATTCCCAGTCTGAGTATTCATTCACTGAACTCACACCTGCTAGCACAGCACAGAAAGCCCAGTATGTTAGAGGTGGAAGGAACCTTGAGTGGCATCTGGCCAATCGCCTGTTTCTGAAACTAAGGAGCAATGAGTAATGAAAGATCAAATACGTTTCTAAATGTCCTTATAACCACTGATGTTCAGAAAAGACCCAGGAGAACGCAAGCCCCCTGACATTAAGCATTTAAGCCAAAGATTTCCTCTTACTATGATCGGAGAGACGTTCCTCTGCGCAGAGGAAGTGTCATATTTTGTGACCAAGTAGAACTGCTTCTTCAGGTAATATACACTCCCTTCTGTGTATTACAGCGCTGACTGTTATTTAGAATGTTATTCACAACGTCGACTTGTGTGGATATTAAATCCATACTGGCTCTCCAGGGCTGCTTATCTTTGTGCTCAGGAACTGGGCATTGAAGGCCTCTTCCAAGCACGTTAATCACTGCCAATCTACAAGTACTTTTTGAACATCTACTGTGAATAAGGCACTGAGTTGACCACCCTGAGGGAATATAAAGGAATAAAAGGCGGTTCCTGCTTTGAAGAGGTTATAATCTACTTAGCGACATGAGCTGTCAATCAGAAAAAAGTCAAATAGTACATAATATAAGAAATACCAAAAATAGTTGACGACTGTAAACCTATTAGGAAACCTCATGCAATGGTCCTGTCATTTTTAAGTAAAAAATAAGGAAGCAGTAAAATATGAACTTATCTTGTGAGGGAATATGTTTTCTGTGTGTCCGTGTCTATGTGGTTTTTTAAAATTTATTTATTTATTTATTTTTGGCTGTGTTGGGTCTTCGTTTCTATGCGAGGGCTTTCTGTAGTTGCGGCAAGCGGGGGCCACTCTTTATCGCGGTGCGGGGGCCTCTCACTATCGCGGCCTCCCTTGTTACGGAGCACAGGCTCCAGACGCGCAGGCTCAGTAGTTGTGGCTCACGGGCCTCATAGCTCCGCGGCATGTGGGATCTTCCCAGACCAGGGTTCGAACCCGTGTCCCCTGCATTGGAAGGCGGATTCTCAACCACTGCGCCACCAGGGAAGCCCCCTATGTGTTTTTATGCCTAAAAAATACCTGGAACATTAGGCAACAAAATCTAACAGTAACTGGTAATAATATTCATCTTCTTCTTCATTTTTTTCTCAATCATATACTTTTAAAAATGAACATACATTTTATTTTTAGATGAACTGGATTGTCTAAAACCTGTATCTATTTGGGGGAAATTATTTAAAATTTTCTCACAATTATGCTATGCTCTTGAAAATGCAACTATCAAAGTGTAAATGAATTTACAGCACATAAGTTAGAGAGCAGTGGTTTGTACTCCTAAAGAGGTCTTTTATTACATATAAGAGTATACCACTGTGTTGTAAATAGCGGACTTCTCGGAGATCTTTTGCGTTTTTTAAAATATTTATTTATTTATTTTGTTTGTTTGGCTGTGCCAGGTCTTCGTTGTGGCATGCAAACACTCAGCTGCGGCATATGAGATCAAGTTCCCTGACCAGGGATCGATCCCGGGCCCCTGCATTGGGAGCGCGAATTCTTCGCCACGGGACCACCAGGGAGGTCCCTGAGATCTTTCAAATGTGATCAAATTATTAAACATTGAATTTATATTTTAGCAGTTTACGGTCATCTCAACTGCATAAAGCAAGGGGCACTTTTGCTATGTTCCGAATGAAGAATGTTTAAACATTGCTAGCTGTTTCAGATTATATGTACAATTGTTTTTCTCCATTTGTATAGACAATTGAGAATTGAGAACTCAACAAGCCAGTATTTTTCATGTTAAAATTTGTTCACAATGTGATGGTTGGAAATTGTTGGGTTAAATAAAGCCCTAGCATTCCTTATGCAAAACCTGTTGCCCATCACCACTAAGAACCTGTCTGGTTTTCAGCCTTTTCTTTTAAGGATGTTTTTCTAAGACCTCACTCTCTTGCATGGGTTGAGGTACTTTCAGTAGGGTTAATCCACTCTCCACAATTCTGACACATATTTGTCTTGTCAGTTCTACATCAATAGCCTGACTCCCCTTTACCGAGACTGGTGTTCACATAGAGGGAGCTCTATATCTTCCTCCAAGGTATTTTTATTTTACTCTGTTAATGAAACTCCCCACTGAAAAATCATATTCAATATCTATTCTGTGGTGATTTGAGCAGAGAACTGGCCATTTGCCATATGAAAAACTTTCATCTTTGTTCTGAGTTCAAAATTTGGAGTTTATAAGGCACCAGTGTAACATGACCTATTAAAATATATTTACTAACTTAACAAATATAAGACACTAAGTGCCAGGCGCTGTTCTTACTGCTTCACACTTATTAGCTCACTTAATCTTCACAACAACCTTGATTACATATCTTTATTATCCCTCAAGACCCAAGGACCCATAGTAAGTGGCAAAGTATTTAATGAGTGTTGTATGGTTTTAGGATAAGTGGCATCAGAAAATAGCACATGACTTGCCACCAGTGTCAATTCACAGAGTATGGGGACATGAATTATTCACACATGACCCATATTTTCTCTGCCTGGAAACGAAATTGGGCATGGGGTAGGATGAGTGTCTTAGACTGAATAAACACCAGAATTGCCTACTGAAGGGCTAGTGAACTCTTCATCTTCGTGGATCTTTACAAAAGGGAGAGAAAAATCATTTTGGAACAATTTGGGCTCAGAAGTGTTTGGAGTGGGGAAATTTGTCTTCTTAACTGAGGTGATCCTCCAGAGAGGTTCTCCTTGCACAAAATGAGATCATTAGGAAGATGCCCCACCCGCAGCAACAGGAAAACTTGATTATGAGACAATGTGGCTTGAAAAGAGCAAAGCACAAGCAAGAAACGCAAAAGCCAGCAAATGGAACTACATCCAACTAAAAAGCTTCTACAGAGCAAAAGAAATCATCAACAAAATGAAAAGGCAGCCCACTGAATGGGAGAAAATATTTGCAAACTATATATCTGATAAGCAGTTAATAGCCAAAAGATTAAGGAACTCCTAAATAACACCAGAACAACACAAAACAAGACAAAACCAAAAACCAATTCACTTAACAAACGGGTAGAGGATTTGTAAACAGTTTTTCAAAGAAGGCATAGAGATGGTCAACAAGTACATGAAAAGGTGTTCAACATCACTAATCACCAGGGAGATGCAAATCAAAACCACAATGTGATATCACCTCACAGCTGTTAGAATGGGTATTATCAAGAAGACAAGAAATAACAAATGCAGGTGAGGATGTGGAGAAAAGGGAACCCTGATGCACTGTTGGTAGGAATGTAAATTGGTACAGCTACTATGGAAAACAGTATGGAGGCTCCTCAAACATTTAAAAATAGAACTACCCTATGATCCGGTAATCTCACATCTTAGAATACATCCAAATGAGATGAAATCACTATCTCAAAGTGATATCTGCACTCCCATGTACATGACAGCATTATTCATAACTGCCAAGACATTGAAACAAGCTAAACGTCCAACAACAGATGAATGGATAAACAAAATGTTTCCTACATATAATTCACCCATAAAAAGAAGGAAATTCTGCCTTTTGGGATAACATGGATGGACCCTGAAGGCATTATGCTGAGTGAAATAAGTCAAACAGAGAAAGATAAATATTATATATCACTTACACGTGGAATCAAAACCATCAAACTCAAAGAAACATAGACTAGAAAGGTAATTGCAAGGGGCTGAGGGGTAGGAGAAATGGGGAGATGTTGGTCAAAAGATACAAACTTCCAGTTACGAGATGAGTGAATTCTGAGGATCTAATGAACAGCACGGTGACTATGTTAACAATAGTATAGTTGACCCTTGAACTACTCTGGGGTTAGGGGCACCGACCCTCTGCCCTCCATCTCCGAGATTCTGTATCTATGGTTTCTCTGTACTTGCATTTCCTCCCTCTCCATGATGAAACCAACCTTAGGTCGTATGGTACTGTAGTACTTACTACTGAAAAACATCTGCTTACAAGTCGACCCGTGCAGTCCAAACTCGTGTTGTGCACGGGTCAACTGTATACTGTCTACTCAAAAGGTGCTATGAAAGTAGAGCTTTAATGTTCTCATCATAACAACACAAAAGGATAGTTACGTAAGGTGAAGGATCTGTTAACTAACCTTTTTGTGGTAAAGATTTTGCAATATACATGTGTATCAGACCATCACAATGTGCACCTAACATGACACAATGTTATATGTCAATTATATCTCAAGAAAGCTGGGGAAAAAAAGAGAAAAGAGAGCAGAATATACAAGTTTTTTTAATCTAGGCTCTGGTTACCGCTTTGAAAAAATCACGAGTGCCCATGGACAACAGAACGTGAGAGAGAGAGAGTTGAAGGTCTACATCGATGAGACTGTACTTGATTTCTCCCTCCTCTGTTTCCCCAATTGTGTCAATTTACATTCAGTCAATTTGCATTTCTTTATAAGTTTTGACATTATGTTTGAAATTCCATTTGGGAAGCTTTAGCTCCTGGGGCCTGAGGCACATTCTTTTGAATTATGGAAATGATCCTAAAGTGATCCAAAACCCTGTCTGGTGAATCATAGGAGTAAAGGTGAAAAGTAATGAGCCCGTTTTCCCCTCGCAACTCCTCAACTGCCCTTGGCAACGATTCCCAAAGAAGCACGTCCATCAATCACACTTCTAGCCGGACCATCACAGAACAGCTGCGCTACCTCCCCAATCCACTGCTTTGAACAGTGTATCATATACGTGTACACTGTTTGCTGAAAAATCCTGTCTTTTTTTGAAATTAATTTTTATTGGAGTAGAGTTGATTTTCAATGTTGTGTTACTTTCTGCTGTACAGCAAAGTGAATCAGTTATTCATATACATATATCCACACTTTTTTAGATTCTTCTCCCATACAGGTCATTACAGACTACTGAGTAGAATTCCCTGTGCTATACAGTAGGTCCTTATTAGTTATCTATTTTATATATAGTAGTGTGTACATGTCAGTCCCAATGTTCCAATTATCCCTCCCTGCCTTTCCCTTCTGGTGACCATAAATTTGTTTTCTACATCTGTGATGGAGAACAAACCTCTGTCTTATCCCTTCATAGTTGTAGCACCCATGTCAAGGTATAGTAAGATAAAACTTCTCATTACACGATTCCATATCACATACACAAGACAGGCGAGTATAAAACATGTCATGCCTCAGAGAAAATCAATATTCTGTGACCAGCCAGATCAGAGATGCCGCAACATGCGCTGGAAAAATGAAAAAGAACAAAAAATGATGGCACTCTTGGATATTTTATTCTAATACTCACTTGGTTTATGAAAATAAACTTCTGCCTTTCCAATACACGCATATGAGCTGCAGTACTATTCAAGGCATGTACATTTCACTATACATCAAGTGAAACATAAATGTTTTCCCAAGGAATCCACACAAAAGACTGTGTCTGACACCTGTCTGATTCACATGTAGGTGTTTCAGGGGATCTCTTGGGGGTCAAGGATACGATCTAGTCACTGCTCTAGAAACCCTTATATGTTTAATTTCTTTAAAAATGCAGCCCCTTTAGGCCCCTTTTGCCCAGGATTTGCCAGGTCCCATCTACTCAGAATAAGCATGAAGAGCTGCTGTCCCTTCAAATGGCGCAGAGGAGTGCTGAGGTTTTGATGATGAACAGCGTGAATACATCCATATTTAGGGATGTAACACATGTTCTTTAATGAGATCATGAGTATTTCACCAGCAATGCAATCACTAGTCAAAACAAATGTCTACTTAATTGGCCAAAAGATAAACAAGAGGGGTCATCAGCAGCTGACCAGGGTATATAAAGGGCCCAGAGCAGGAGGAAGACATTCACACCTGAGAACTCTCAACTCCTCTCACCAGCTCAAGCCAACTCAGCCCCAGACACCGCCATGACCGGCTCCTGCTTCCGCCCCATCTCCTGCTCCCTGGGCTGCGCCGGAGGCTGCTTCCAGCCCCGCTGCTGCCACGACCCCCGCTGCTGCCGCCCAGTGTCCTGCAAGACCACCGTGTGCCGCCCCGTGACCTGCGTGCCCCGCTGCACGCGCCCCATCTGTGAGCCCTGCTGCCGCCCAGTCTGCTACGCCCCGTGCAGCCTGCAGGACGGCTGCTGCCGCCCCATCACCTGCTGCCCCACGTCCTGCCAGGCCGTGGTCTGCCGCCCCTGCTGCTGGACCACCACCTGCTGCCATCCCGTCTCTGTGCAGTCCCCGTGCTGCCGCCAGCCCTGCTGCCAGCCGGACCCCTGCTGGCCCACCTGCAGGACTTCCTCCTGCTGCTGAGCAGTGCGTCCTAGGAGCACATCGTCACTAAGGGTCCCCCAGAGACGGCCGGCTCCATCCTGCTGTCCCACTGCTTCACAGCAGAAGGTGGCAGGTCTCTTCTCGAGAAGCCCCTTCCTCCTCTCTTCAAACTAGCTTTTAAGAGGCACTGAAGACCCTTTTCAAATGAACTACTGATGAAGAATATCCTGTCCTCTCAAGACCCCAGCTCCCTCCTATGTCATGTTGTTGGTTTTCTAATAAATTCAGGCACTCCCAGCATAGAAATCATGGTCTCGTGATATTTCCTTTAAGGAGATTCTGTCTGAATTTTCCAGAGACATTGAAAGCAAGATACAGAATAATCCTCTTAAATTGTTCTCTAAAATACCCTAAGTCTGGGTAGTTTCCTTCCTACCATTGTAGATGGCATTTATAGGACACAGTAGCTAAGGAAGGTGGGCACAGCTATATCTTCATCACATATACAGAGTCACAGATGCCCACGGTTCCAGACAGGTGCCGCACACCTGAGAAATGTTCTTCCAAAATGACCAGTAAGGAGTCTACACTGGGGTTACCACCTATATTCCCAGTCTGAGTATTCATTCACTGAACTCACACCTGCTAGCACAGCACAGAAAGCCCAGTATGTTAGAGGTGGAAGGAACCTTGAGTGGCATCTGGCCAATCGCCTGTTTCTGAAACTAAGGAGCAATGAGTAATGAAAGATCAAATACGTTTCTAAATGTCCTTATAACCACTGATGTTCAGAAAAGACCCAGGAGAACGCAAGCCCCCTGACATTAAGCATTTAAGCCAAAGATTTCCTCTTACTATGATCGGAGAGACGTTCCTCTGCGCAGAGGAACTGTCATATTTTGTGACCAAGTAGAACTGCTTCTTCAGGTAATATACACTCCCTTCTGTGTATTACAGCGCTGACTGTTATTTAGAATGTTATTCACAACGTCGACTTGTGTGGATATTAAATCCATACTGGCTCTCCAGGGCTGCTTATCTTTGTGCTCAGGAACTGGGCATTGAAGGCCTCTTCCAAGCACGTTAATCACTGCCAATCTACAAGTACTTTTTGAACATCTACTGTGAATAAGGCACTGAGTTGACCACCCTGAGGGAATATAAAGGAATAAAAGGCGGTTCCTGCTTTGAAGAGGTTATAATCTACTTAGCGACATGAGCTGTCAATCAGAAAAAAGTCAAATAGTACATAATATAAGAAATACCAAAAATAGTTGACGACTGTAAACCTATTAGGAAACCTCATGCAATGGTCCTGTCATTTTTAAGTAAAAAATAAGGAAGCAGTAAAATATGAACTTATCTTGTGAGGGAATATGTTTTCTGTGTGTCCGTGTCTATGTGGTTTTTTAAAATTTATTTATTTATTTATTTTTGGCTGTGTTGGGTCTTCGTTTCTATGCGAGGGCTTTCTGTAGTTGCGGCAAGCGGGGGCCACTCTTTATCGCGGTGCGGGGGCCTCTCACTATCGCGGCCTCCCTTGTTACGGAGCACAGGCTCCAGACGCGCAGGCTCAGTAGTTGTGGCTCACGGGCCTCGTAGCTCCGCGGCATGTGGGATCTTCCCAGACCAGGGTTCGAACCCGTGTCCCCTGCATTGGAAGGCGGATTCTCAACCACTGCGCCACCAGGGAAGCCCCCTATGTGTTTTTATGCCTAAAAAATACCTGGAACATTAGGCAACAAAATCTAACAGTAACTGGTAATAATATTCATCTTCTTCTTCATTTTTTTCTCAATCATATACTTTTAAAAATGAACATACATTTTATTTTTAGATGAACTGGATTGTCTAAAACCTGTATCTATTTGGGGGAAATTATTTAAAATTTTCTCACAATTATGCTATGCTCTTGAAAATGCAACTATCAAAGTGTAAATGAATTTACAGCACATAAGTTAGAGAGCAGTGGTTTGTACTCCTAAAGAGGTCTTTTATTACATATAAGAGTATACCACTGTGTTGTAAATAGCGGACTTCTCGGAGATCTTTTGCGTTTTTTAAAATATTTATTTATTTATTTTGTTTGTTTGGCTGTGCCAGGTCTTCGTTGTGGCATGCAAACACTCAGCTGCGGCATATGAGATCAAGTTCCCTGACCAGGGATCGATCCCGGGCCCCTGCATTGGGAGCGCGAATTCTTCGCCACGGGACCACCAGGGAGGTCCCTGAGATCTTTCAAATGTGATCAAATTATTAAACATTGAATTTATATTTTAGCAGTTTACGGTCATCTCAACTGCATAAAGCAAGGGGCACTTTTGCTATGTTCCGAATGAAGAATGTTTAAACATTGCTAGCTGTTTCAGATTATATGTACAATTGTTTTTCTCCATTTGTATAGACAATTGAGAATTGAGAACTCAACAAGCCAGTATTTTTCATGTTAAAATTTGTTCACAATGTGATGGTTGGAAATTGTTGGGTTAAATAAAGCCCTAGCATTCCTTATGCAAAACCTGTTGCCCATCACCACTAAGAACCTGTCTGGTTTTCAGCCTTTTCTTTTAAGGATGTTTTTCTAAGACCTCACTCTCTTGCATGGGTTGAGGTACTTTCAGTAGGGTTAATCCACTCTCCACAATTCTGACACATATTTGTCTTGTCAGTTCTACATCAATAGCCTGACTCCCCTTTACCGAGACTGGTGTTCACATAGAGGGAGCTCTATATCTTCCTCCAAGGTATTTTTATTTTACTCTGTTAATGAAACTCCCCACTGAAAAATCATATTCAATATCTATTCTGTGGTGATTTGAGCAGAGAACTGGCCATTTGCCATATGAAAAACTTTCATCTTTGTTCTGAGTTCAAAATTTGGAGTTTATAAGGCACCAGTGTAACATGACCTATTAAAATATATTTACTAACTTAACAAATATAAGACACTAAGTGCCAGGCGCTGTTCTTACTGCTTCACACTTATTAGCTCACTTAATCTTCACAACAACCTTGATTACATATCTTTATTATCCCTCAAGACCCAAGGACCCATAGTAAGTGGCAAAGTATTTAATGAGTGTTGTATGGTTTTAGGATAAGTGGCATCAGAAAATAGCACATGACTTGCCACCAGTGTCAATTCACAGAGTATGGGGACATGAATTATTCACACATGACCCATATTTTCTCTGCCTGGAAACGAAATTGGGCATGGGGTAGGATGAGTGTCTTAGACTGAATAAACACCAGAATTGCCTACTGAAGGGCTAGTGAACTCTTCATCTTCGTGGATCTTTACAAAAGGGAGAGAAAAATCATTTTGGAACAATTTGGGCTCAGAAGTGTTTGGAGTGGGGAAATTTGTCTTCTTAACTGAGGTGATCCTCCAGAGAGGTTCTCCTTGCACAAAATGAGATCATTAGGAAGATGCCCCACCCGCAGCAACAGGAAAACTTGATTATGAGACAATGTGGCTTGAAAAGAGCAAAGCACAAGCAAGAAACGCAAAAGCCAGCAAATGGAACTACATCCAACTAAAAAGCTTCTACAGAGCAAAAGAAATCATCAACAAAATGAAAAGGCAGCCCACTGAATGGGAGAAAATATTTGCAAACTATATATCTGATAAGCAGTTAATAGCCAAAAGATTAAGGAACTCCTAAATAACACCAGAACAACACAAAACAAGACAAAACCAAAAACCAATTCACTTAACAAACGGGTAGAGGATTTGTAAACAGTTTTTCAAAGAAGGCATAGAGATGGTCAACAAGTACATGAAAAGGTGTTCAACATCACTAATCACCAGGGAGATGCAAATCAAAACCACAATGTGATATCACCTCACAGCTGTTAGAATGGGTATTATCAAGAAGACAAGAAATAACAAATGCAGGTGAGGATGTGGAGAAAAGGGAACCCTGATGCACTGTTGGTAGGAATGTAAATTGGTACAGCTACTATGGAAAACAGTATGGAGGCTCCTCAAACATTTAAAAATAGAACTACCCTATGATCCGGTAATCTCACATCTTAGAATACATCCAAATGAGATGAAATCACTATCTCAAAGTGATATCTGCACTCCCATGTACATGACAGCATTATTCATAACTGCCAAGACATTGAAACAAGCTAAACGTCCAACAACAGATGAATGGATAAACAAAATGTTTCCTACATATAATTCACCCATAAAAAGAAGGAAATTCTGCCTTTTGGGATAACATGGATGGACCCTGAAGGCATTATGCTGAGTGAAATAAGTCAAACAGAGAAAGATAAATATTATATATCACTTACACGTGGAATCAAAACCATCAAACTCAAAGAAACATAGACTAGAAAGGTAATTGCAAGGGGCTGAGGGGTAGGAGAAATGGGGAGATGTTGGTCAAAAGATACAAACTTCCAGTTACGAGATGAGTGAATTCTGAGGATCTAATGAACAGCACGGTGACTATGTTAACAATAGTATAGTTGACCCTTGAACTACTCTGGGGTTAGGGGCACCGACCCTCTGCCCTCCATCTCCGAGATTCTGTATCTATGGTTTCTCTGTACTTGCATTTCCTCCCTCTCCATGATGAAACCAACCTTAGGTCGTATGGTACTGTAGTACTTACTACTGAAAAACATCTGCTTACAAGTCGACCCGTGCAGTCCAAACTCGTGTTGTGCACGGGTCAACTGTATACTGTCTACTCAAAAGGTGCTATGAAAGTAGAGCTTTAATGTTCTCATCATAACAACACAAAAGGATAGTTACGTAAGGTGAAGGATCTGTTAACTAACCTTTTTGTGGTAAAGATTTTGCAATATACATGTGTATCAGACCATCACAATGTGCACCTAACATGACACAATGTTATATGTCAATTATATCTCAAGAAAGCTGGGGAAAAAAAGAGAAAAGAGAGCAGAATATACAAGTTTTTTTAATCTAGGCTCTGGTTACCGCTTTGAAAAAATCACGAGTGCCCATGGACAACAGAACGTGAGAGAGAGAGAGTTGAAGGTCTACATCGATGAGACTGTACTTGATTTCTCCCTCCTCTGTTTCCCCAATTGTGTCAATTTACATTCAGTCAATTTGCATTTCTTTATAAGTTTTGACATTATGTTTGAAATTCCATTTGGGAAGCTTTAGCTCCTGGGGCCTGAGGCACATTCTTTTGAATTATGGAAATGATCCTAAAGTGATCCAAAACCCTGTCTGGTGAATCATAGGAGTAAAGGTGAAAAGTAATGAGCCCGTTTTCCCCTCGCAACTCCTCAACTGCCCTTGGCAACGATTCCCAAAGAAGCACGTCCATCAATCACACTTCTAGCCGGACCATCACAGAACAGCTGCGCTACCTCCCCAATCCACTGCTTTGAACAGTGTATCATATACGTGTACACTGTTTGCTGAAAAATCCTGTCTTTTTTTGAAATTAATTTTTATTGGAGTAGAGTTGATTTTCAATGTTGTGTTACTTTCTGCTGTACAGCAAAGTGAATCAGTTATTCATATACATATATCCACACTTTTTTAGATTCTTCTCCCATACAGGTCATTACAGACTACTGAGTAGAATTCCCTGTGCTATACAGTAGGTCCTTATTAGTTATCTATTTTATATATAGTAGTGTGTACATGTCAGTCCCAATGTTCCAATTATCCCTCCCTGCCTTTCCCTTCTGGTGACCATAAATTTGTTTTCTACATCTGTGATGGAGAACAAACCTCTGTCTTATCCCTTCATAGTTGTAGCACCCATGTCAAGGTATAGTAAGATAAAACTTCTCATTACACGATTCCATATCACATACACAAGACAGGCGAGTATAAAACATGTCATGCCTCAGAGAAAATCAATATTCTGTGACCAGCCAGATCAGAGATGCCGCAACATGCGCTGGAAAAATGAAAAAGAACAAAAAATGATGGCACTCTTGGATATTTTATTCTAATACTCACTTGGTTTATGAAAATAAACTTCTGCCTTTCCAATACACGCATATGAGCTGCAGTACTATTCAAGGCATGTACATTTCACTATACATCAAGTGAAACATAAATGTTTTCCCAAGGAATCCACACAAAAGACTGTGTCTGACACCTGTCTGATTCACATGTAGGTGTTTCAGGGGATCTCTTGGGGGTCAAGGATACGATCTAGTCACTGCTCTAGAAACCCTTATATGTTTAATTTCTTTAAAAATGCAGCCCCTTTAGGCCCCTTTTGCCCAGGATTTGCCAGGTCCCATCTACTCAGAATAAGCATGAAGAGCTGCTGTCCCTTCAAATGGCGCAGAGGAGTGCTGAGGTTTTGATGATGAACAGCGTGAATACATCCATATTTAGGGATGTAACACATGTTCTTTAATGAGATCATGAGTATTTCACCAGCAATGCAATCACTAGTCAAAACAAATGTCTACTTAATTGGCCAAAAGATAAACAAGAGGGGTCATCAGCAGCTGACCAGGGTATATAAAGGGCCCAGAGCAGGAGGAAGACATTCACACCTGAGAACTCTCAACTCCTCTCACCAGCTCAAGCCAACTCAGCCCCAGACACCGCCATGACCGGCTCCTGCTTCCGCCCCATCTCCTGCTCCCTGGGCTGCGCCGGAGGCTGCTTCCAGCCCCGCTGCTGCCACGACCCCCGCTGCTGCCGCCCAGTGTCCTGCAAGACCACCGTGTGCCGCCCCGTGACCTGCGTGCCCCGCTGCACGCGCCCCATCTGTGAGCCCTGCTGCCGCCCAGTCTGCTACGCCCCGTGCAGCCTGCAGGACGGCTGCTGCCGCCCCATCACCTGCTGCCCCACGTCCTGCCAGGCCGTGGTCTGCCGCCCATGCTGCTGGACCACCACCTGCTGCCATCCCGTCTCTGTGCAGTCCCCGTGCTGCCGCCAGCCCTGCTGCCAGCCGGACCCCTGCTGGCCCACCTGCAGGACTTCCTCCTGCTGCTGAGCAGTGCGTCCTAGGAGCACATCGTCACTAAGGGTCCCCCAGAGACGGCCGGCTCCATCCTGCTGTCCCACTGCTTCACAGCAGAAGGTGGCAGGTCTCTTCTCGAGAAGCCCCTTCCTCCTCTCTTCAAACTAGCTTTTAAGAGGCACTGAAGACCCTTTTCAAATGAACTACTGATGAAGAATATCCTGTCCTCTCAAGACCCCAGCTCCCTCCTATGTCATGTTGTTGGTTTTCTAATAAATTCAGCACTCCCAGCATAGAAATCATGGTCTCGTGATATTTCCTTTAAGGAGATTCTGTCTGAATTTTCCAGAGACATTGAAAGCAAGATACAGAATAATCCTCTTAAATTGTTCTCTAAAATACCCTAAGTCTGGGTAGTTTCCTTCTTACCATTGTAGATGGCATTTATAGGACACAGTAGCTAAGGAAGGTGGGCACAGCTATATCTTCATCACATATACAGAGTCACAGATGCCCACGGTTCCAGACAGGTGCCGCACACCTGAGAAATGTTCTTCCAAAATGACCAGTAAGGAGTCTACACTGGGGTTACCACCTATATTCCCAGTCTGAGTATTCATTCACTGAACTCACACCTGCTAGCACAGCACAGAAAGCCCAGTATGTTAGAGGTGGAAGGAACCTTGAGTGGCATCTGGCCAATCGCCTGTTTCTGAAACTAAGGAGCAATGAGTAATGAAAGATCAAATACGTTTCTAAATGTCCTTATAACCACTGATGTTCAGAAAAGACCCAGGAGAACGCAAGCCCCCTGACATTAAGCATTTAAGCCAAAGATTTCCTCTTACTATGATCGGAGAGACGTTCCTCTGCGCAGAGGAACTGTCATATTTTGTGACCAAGTAGAACTGCTTCTTCAGGTAATATACACTCCCTTCTGTGTATTACAGCGCTGACTGTTATTTAGAATGTTATTCACAACGTCGACTTGTGTGGATATTAAATCCATACTGGCTCTCCAGGGCTGCTTATCTTTGTGCTCAGGAACTGGGCATTGAAGGCCTCTTCCAAGCACGTTAATCACTGCCAATCTACAAGTACTTTTTGAACATCTACTGTGAATAAGGCACTGAGTTGACCACCCTGAGGGAATATAAAGGAATAAAAGGCGGTTCCTGCTTTGAAGAGGTTATAATCTACTTAGCGACATGAGCTGTCAATCAGAAAAAAGTCAAATAGTACATAATATAAGAAATACCAAAAATAGTTGACGACTGTAAACCTATTAGGAAACCTCATGCAATGGTCCTGTCATTTTTAAGTAAAAAATAAGGAAGCAGTAAAATATGAACTTATCTTGTGAGGGAATATGTTTTCTGTGTGTCCGTGTCTATGTGGTTTTTTAAAATTTATTTATTTATTTATTTTTGGCTGTGTTGGGTCTTCGTTTCTATGCGAGGGCTTTCTGTAGTTGCGGCAAGCGGGGGCCACTCTTTATCGCGGTGCGGGGGCCTCTCACTATCGCGGCCTCCCTTGTTACGGAGCACAGGCTCCAGACGCGCAGGCTCAGTAGTTGTGGCTCACGGGCCTCGTAGCTCCACGGCATGTGGGATCTTCCCAGACCAGGGTTCGAACCCGTGTCCCCTGCATTGGAAGGCGGATTCTCAACCACTGCGCCACCAGGGAAGCCCCCTATGTGTTTTTATGCCTAAAAAATACCTGGAACATTAGGCAACAAAATCTAACAGTAACTGGTAATAATATTCATCTTCTTCTTCATTTTTTTCTCAATCATATACTTTTAAAAATGAACATACATTTTATTTTTAGATGAACTGGATTGTCTAAAACCTGTATCTATTTGGGGGAAATTATTTAAAATTTTCTCACAATTATGCTATGCTCTTGAAAATGCAACTATCAAAGTGTAAATGAATTTACAGCACATAAGTTAGAGAGCAGTGGTTTGTACTCCTAAAGAGGTCTTTTATTACATATAAGAGTATACCACTGTGTTGTAAATAGCGGACTTCTCGGAGATCTTTTGCGTTTTTTAAAATATTTATTTATTTATTTTGTTTGTTTGGCTGTGCCAGGTCTTCGTTGTGGCATGCAAACACTCAGCTGCGGCATATGAGATCAAGTTCCCTGACCAGGGATCGATCCCGGGCCCCTGCATTGGGAGCGCGAATTCTTCGCCACGGGACCACCAGGGAGGTCCCTGAGATCTTTCAAATGTGATCAAATTATTAAACATTGAATTTATATTTTAGCAGTTTACGGTCATCTCAACTGCATAAAGCAAGGGGCACTTTTGCTATGTTCCGAATGAAGAATGTTTAAACATTGCTAGCTGTTTCAGATTATATGTACAATTGTTTTTCTCCATTTGTATAGACAATTGAGAATTGAGAACTCAACAAGCCAGTATTTTTCATGTTAAAATTTGTTCACAATGTGATGGTTGGAAATTGTTGGGTTAAATAAAGTCCTAGCATTCCTTATGCAAAACCTGTTGCCCATCACCACTAAGAACCTGTCTGGTTTTCAGCCTTTTCTTTTAAGGATGTTTTTCTAAGACCTCACTCTCTTGCATGGGTTGAGGTACTTTCAGTAGGGTTAATCCACTCTCCACAATTCTGACACATATTTGTCTTGTCAGTTCTACATCAATAGCCTGACTCCCCTTTACCGAGACTGGTGTTCACATAGAGGGAGCTCTATATCTTCCTCCAAGGTATTTTTATTTTACTCTGTTAATGAAACTCCCCACTGAAAAATCATATTCAATATCTATTCTGTGGTGATTTGAGCAGAGAACTGGCCATTTGCCATATGAAAAACTTTCATCTTTGTTCTGAGTTCAAAATTTGGAGTTTATAAGGCACCAGTGTAACATGACCTATTAAAATATATTTACTAACTTAACAAATATAAGACACTAAGTGCCAGGCGCTGTTCTTACTGCTTCACACTTATTAGCTCACTTAATCTTCACAACAACCTTGATTACATATCTTTATTATCCCTCAAGACCCAAGGACCCATAGTAAGTGGCAAAGTATTTAATGAGTGTTGTATGGTTTTAGGATAAGTGGCATCAGAAAATAGCACATGACTTGCCACCAGTGTCAATTCACAGAGTATGGGGACATGAATTATTCACACATGACCCATATTTTCTCTGCCTGGAAACGAAATTGGGCATGGGGTAGGATGAGTGTCTTAGACTGAATAAACACCAGAATTGCCTACTGAAGGGCTAGTGAACTCTTCATCTTTGTGGATCTTTACAAAAGGGAGAGAAAAATCATTTTGGAACAATTTGGGCTCAGAAGTGTTTGGAGTGGGGAAATTTGTCTTCTTAACTGAGGTGATCCTCCAGAGAGGTTCTCCTTGCACAAAATGAGATCATTAGGAAGATGCCCCACCCGCAGCAACAGGAAAACTTGATTATGAGACAATGTGGCTTGAAAAGAGCAAAGCACAAGCAAGAAACGCAAAAGCCAGCAAATGGAACTACATCCAACTAAAAAGCTTCTACAGAGCAAAAGAAATCATCAACAAAATGAAAAGGCAGCCCACTGAATGGGAGAAAATATTTGCAAACTATATATCTGATAAGCAGTTAATAGCCAAAAGATTAAGGAACTCCTAAATAACACCAGAACAACACAAAACAAGACAAAACCAAAAACCAATTCACTTAACAAACGGGTAGAGGATTTGTAAACAGTTTTTCAAAGAAGGCATAGAGATGGTCAACAAGTACATGAAAAGGTGTTCAACATCACTAATCACCAGGGAGATGCAAATCAAAACCACAATGTGATATCACCTCACAGCTGTTAGAATGGGTATTATCAAGAAGACAAGAAATAACAAATGCAGGTGAGGATGTGGAGAAAAGGGAACCCTGATGCACTGTTGGTAGGAATGTAAATTGGTACAGCTACTATGGAAAACAGTATGGAGGCTCCTCAAACATTTAAAAATAGAACTACCCTATGATCCGGTAATCTCACATCTTAGAATACATCCAAATGAGATGAAATCACTATCTCAAAGTGATATCTGCACTCCCATGTACATGACAGCATTATTCATAACTGCCAAGACATTGAAACAAGCTAAACGTCCAACAACAGATGAATGGATAAACAAAATGTTTCCTACATATAATTCACCCATAAAAAGAAGGAAATTCTGCCTTTTGGGATAACATGGATGGACCCTGAAGGCATTATGCTGAGTGAAATAAGTCAAACAGAGAAAGATAAATATTATATATCACTTACACGTGGAATCAAAACCATCAAACTCAAAGAAACATAGACTAGAAAGGTAATTGCAAGGGGCTGAGGGGTAGGAGAAATGGGGAGATGTTGGTCAAAAGATACAAACTTCCAGTTACGAGATGAGTGAATTCTGAGGATCTAATGAACAGCACGGTGACTATGTTAACAATAGTATAGTTGACCCTTGAACTACTCTGGGGTTAGGGGCACCGACCCTCTGCCCTCCATCTCCGAGATTCTGTATCTATGGTTTCTCTGTACTTGCATTTCCTCCCTCTCCATGATGAAACCAACCTTAGGTCGTATGGTACTGTAGTACTTACTACTGAAAAACATCTGCTTACAAGTCGACCCGTGCAGTCCAAACTCGTGTTGTGCACGGGTCAACTGTATACTGTCTACTCAAAAGGTGCTATGAAAGTAGAGCTTTAATGTTCTCATCATAACAACACAAAAGGATAGTTACGTAAGGTGAAGGATCTGTTAACTAACCTTTTTGTGGTAAAGATTTTGCAATATACATGTGTATCAGACCATCACAATGTGCACCTAACATGACACAATGTTATATGTCAATTATATCTCAAGAAAGCTGGGGAAAAAAAGAGAAAAGAGAGCAGAATATACAAGTTTTTTTAATCTAGGCTCTGGTTACCGCTTTGAAAAAATCACGAGTGCCCATGGACAACAGAACGTGAGAGAGAGAGAGTTGAAGGTCTACATCGATGAGACTGTACTTGATTTCTCCCTCCTCTGTTTCCCCAATTGTGTCAATTTACATTCAGTCAATTTGCATTTCTTTATAAGTTTTGACATTATGTTTGAAATTCCATTTGGGAAGCTTTAGCTCCTGGGGCCTGAGGCACATTCTTTTGAATTATGGAAATGATCCTAAAGTGATCCAAAACCCTGTCTGGTGAATCATAGGAGTAAAGGTGAAAAGTAATGAGCCCGTTTTCCCCTCGCAACTCCTCAACTGCCCTTGGCAACGATTCCCAAAGAAGCACGTCCATCAATCACACTTCTAGCCGGACCATCACAGAACAGCTGCGCTACCTCCCCAATCCACTGCTTTGAACAGTGTATCATATACGTGTACACTGTTTGCTGAAAAATCCTGTCTTTTTTTGAAATTAATTTTTATTGGAGTAGAGTTGATTTTCAATGTTGTGTTACTTTCTGCTGTACAGCAAAGTGAATCAGTTATTCATATACATATATCCACACTTTTTTAGATTCTTCTCCCATACAGGTCATTACAGACTACTGAGTAGAATTCCCTGTGCTATACAGTAGGTCCTTATTAGTTATCTATTTTATATATAGTAGTGTGTACATGTCAGTCCCAATGTTCCAATTATCCCTCCCTGCCTTTCCCTTCTGGTGACCATAAATTTGTTTTCTACATCTGTGATGGAGAACAAACCTCTGTCTTATCCCTTCATAGTTGTAGCACCCATGTCAAGGTATAGTAAGATAAAACTTCTCATTACACGATTCCATATCACATACACAAGACAGGCGAGTATAAAACATGTCATGCCTCAGAGAAAATCAATATTCTGTGACCAGCCAGATCAGAGATGCCGCAACATGCGCTGGAAAAATGAAAAAGAACAAAAAATGATGGCACTCTTGGATATTTTATTCTAATACTCACTTGGTTTATGAAAATAAACTTCTGCCTTTCCAATACAAGCATATGAGCTGCAGTACTATTCAAGGCATGTACATTTCAGTATACATCAAGTGAAACATAAATGTTTTCCCAAGGAATCCACACAAAAGACTGTGTCTGACACCTGTCTGATTCACATGTAGGTGTTTCAGGGGATCTCTTGGGGGTCAAGGATACGATCTAGTCACTGCTCTAGAAACCCTTATATGTTTAATTTCTTTAAAAATGCAGCCCCTTTAGGCCCCTTTTGCCCAGGATTTGCCAGGTCCCATCTACTCAGAATAAGCATGAAGAGCTGCTGTCCCTTCAAATGGCGCAGAGGAGTGCTGAGGTTTTGATGATGAACAGCGTGAATACATCCATATTTAGGGATGTAACACATGTTCTTTAATGAGATCATGAGTATTTCACCAGCAATGCAATCACTAGTCAAAACAAATGTCTACTTAATTGGCCAAAAGATAAACAAGAGGGGTCATCAGCAGCTGACCAGGGTATATAAAGGGCCCAGAGCAGGAGGAAGACATTCACACCTGAGAACTCTCAACTCCTCTCACCAGCTCAAGCCAACTCAGCCCCAGACACCGCCATGACCGGCTCCTGCTTCCGCCCCATCTCCTGCTCCCTGGGCTGCGCCGGAGGCTGCTTCCAGCCCCGCTGCTGCCACGACCCCCGCTGCTGCCACCCAGTGTCCTGCAAGACCACCGTGTGCCGCCCCGTGACCTGCGTGCCCCGCTGCACGCGCCCCATCTGTGAGCCCTGCTGCCGCCCAGTCTGCTACGCCCCGTGCAGCCTGCAGGACGGCTGCTGCCGCCCCATCACCTGCTGCCCCACGTCCTGCCAGGCCGTGGTCTGCCGCCCATGCTGCTGGACCACCACCTGCTGCCATCCCGTCTCTGTGCAGTCCCCGTGCTGCCGCCAGCCCTGCTGCCAGCCGGACCCCTGCTGGCCCACCTGCAGGACTTCCTCCTGCTGCTGAGCAGTGCGTCCTAGGAGCACATCGTCACTAAGGGTCCCCCAGAGACGGCCGGCTCCATCCTGCTGTCCCACTGCTTCACAGCAGAAGGTGGCAGGTCTCTTCTCGAGAAGCCCCTTCCTCCTCTCTTCAAACTAGCTTTTAAGAGGCACTGAAGACCCTTTTCAAATGAACTACTGATGAAGAATATCCTGTCCTCTCAAGACCCCAGCTCCCTCCTATGTCATGTTGTTGGTTTTCTAATAAATTCAGCACTCCCAGCATAGAAATCATGGTCTCGTGATATTTCCTTTAAGGAGATTCTGTCTGAATTTTCCAGAGACATTGAAAGCAAGATACAGAATAATCCTCTTAAATTGTTCTCTAAAATACCCTAAGTCTGGGTAGTTTCCTTCTTACCATTGTAGATGGCATTTATAGGACACAGTAGCTAAGGAAGGTGGGCACAGCTATATCTTCATCACATATACAGAGTCACAGATGCCCACGGTTCCAGACAGGTGCCGCACACCTGAGAAATGTTCTTCCAAAATGACCAGTAAGGAGTCTACACTGGGGTTACCACCTATATTCCCAGTCTGAGTATTCATTCACTGAACTCACACCTGCTAGCACAGCACAGAAAGCCCAGTATGTTAGAGGTGGAAGGAACCTTGAGTGGCATCTGGCCAATCGCCTGTTTCTGAAACTAAGGAGCAATGAGTAATGAAAGATCAAATACGTTTCTAAATGTCCTTATAACCACTGATGTTCAGAAAAGACCCAGGAGAACGCAAGCCCCCTGACATTAAGCATTTAAGCCAAAGATTTCCTCTTACTATGATCGGAGAGACGTTCCTCTGCGCAGAGGAACTGTCATATTTTGTGACCAAGTAGAACTGCTTCTTCAGGTAATATACACTCCCTTCTGTGTATTACAGCGCTGACTGTTATTTAGAATGTTATTCACAACGTCGACTTGTGTGGATATTAAATCCATACTGGCTCTCCAGGGCTGCTTATCTTTGTGCTCAGGAACTGGGCATTGAAGGCCTCTTCCAAGCACGTTAATCACTGCCAATCTACAAGTACTTTTTGAACATCTACTGTGAATAAGGCACTGAGTTGACCACCCTGAGGGAATATAAAGGAATAAAAGGCGGTTCCTGCTTTGAAGAGGTTATAATCTACTTAGCGACATGAGCTGTCAATCAGAAAAAAGTCAAATAGTACATAATATAAGAAATACCAAAAATAGTTGACGACTGTAAACCTATTAGGAAACCTCATGCAATGGTCCTGTCATTTTTAAGTAAAAAATAAGGAAGCAGTAAAATATGAACTTATCTTGTGAGGGAATATGTTTTCTGTGTGTCCGTGTCTATGTGGTTTTTTAAAATTTATTTATTTATTTATTTTTGGCTGTGTTGGGTCTTCGTTTCTATGCGAGGGCTTTCTGTAGTTGCGGCAAGCGGGGGCCACTCTTTATCGCGGTGCGGGGGCCTCTCACTATCGCGGCCTCCCTTGTTACGGAGCACAGGCTCCAGACGCGCAGGCTCAGTAGTTGTGGCTCACGGGCCTCGTAGCTCCGCGGCATGTGGGATCTTCCCAGACCAGGGTTCGAACCCGTGTCCCCTGCATTGGAAGGCGGATTCTCAACCACTGCGCCACCAGGGAAGCCCCCTATGTGTTTTTATGCCTAAAAAATACCTGGAACATTAGGCAACAAAATCTAACAGTAACTGGTAATAATATTCATCTTCTTCTTCATTTTTTTCTCAATCATATACTTTTAAAAATGAACATACATTTTATTTTTAGATGAACTGGATTGTCTAAAACCTGTATCTATTTGGGGGAAATTATTTAAAATTTTCTCACAATTATGCTATGCTCTTGAAAATGCAACTATCAAAGTGTAAATGAATTTACAGCACATAAGTTAGAGAGCAGTGGTTTGTACTCCTAAAGAGGTCTTTTATTACATATAAGAGTATACCACTGTGTTGTAAATAGCGGACTTCTCGGAGATCTTTTGCGTTTTTTAAAATATTTATTTATTTATTTTGTTTGTTTGGCTGTGCCAGGTCTTCGTTGTGGCATGCAAACACTCAGCTGCGGCATATGAGATCAAGTTCCCTGACCAGGGATCGATCCCGGGCCCCTGCATTGGGAGCGCGAATTCTTCGCCACGGGACCACCAGGGAGGTCCCTGAGATCTTTCAAATGTGATCAAATTATTAAACATTGAATTTATATTTTAGCAGTTTACGGTCATCTCAACTGCATAAAGCAAGGGGCACTTTTGCTATGTTCCGAATGAAGAATGTTTAAACATTGCTAGCTGTTTCAGATTATATGTACAATTGTTTTTCTCCATTTGTATAGACAATTGAGAATTGAGAACTCAACAAGCCAGTATTTTTCATGTTAAAATTTGTTCACAATGTGATGGTTGGAAATTGTTGGGTTAAATAAAGCCCTAGCATTCCTTATGCAAAACCTGTTGCCCATCACCACTAAGAACCTGTCTGGTTTTCAGCCTTTTCTTTTAAGGATGTTTTTCTAAGACCTCACTCTCTTGCATGGGTTGAGGTACTTTCAGTAGGGTTAATCCACTCTCCACAATTCTGACACATATTTGTCTTGTCAGTTCTACATCAATAGCCTGACTCCCCTTTACCGAGACTGGTGTTCACATAGAGGGAGCTCTATATCTTCCTCCAAGGTATTTTTATTTTACTCTGTTAATGAAACTCCCCACTGAAAAATCATATTCAATATCTATTCTGTGGTGATTTGAGCAGAGAACTGGCCATTTGCCATATGAAAAACTTTCATCTTTGTTCTGAGTTCAAAATTTGGAGTTTATAAGGCACCAGTGTAACATGACCTATTAAAATATATTTACTAACTTAACAAATATAAGACACTAAGTGCCAGGCGCTGTTCTTACTGCTTCACACTTATTAGCTCACTTAATCTTCACAACAACCTTGATTACATATCTTTATTATCCCTCAAGACCCAAGGACCCATAGTAAGTGGCAAAGTATTTAATGAGTGTTGTATGGTTTTAGGATAAGTGGCATCAGAAAATAGCACATGACTTGCCACCAGTGTCAATTCACAGAGTATGGGGACATGAATTATTCACACATGACCCATATTTTCTCTGCCTGGAAACGAAATTGGGCATGGGGTAGGATGAGTGTCTTAGACTGAATAAACACCAGAATTGCCTACTGAAGGGCTAGTGAACTCTTCATCTTTGTGGATCTTTACAAAAGGGAGAGAAAAATCATTTTGGAACAATTTGGGCTCAGAAGTGTTTGGAGTGGGGAAATTTGTCTTCTTAACTGAGGTGATCCTCCAGAGAGGTTCTCCTTGCACAAAATGAGATCATTAGGAAGATGCCCCACCCGCAGCAACAGGAAAACTTGATTATGAGACAATGTGGCTTGAAAAGAGCAAAGCACAAGCAAGAAATGCAAAAGCCAGCAAATGGAACTACATCCAACTAAAAAGCTTCTACAGAGCAAAAGAAATCATCAACAAAATGAAAAGGGAGCCCACTGAATGGGAGAAAATATTTGCAAACTATATATCTGATAAGCAGTTAATAGCCAAAAGATTAAGGAACTCCTAAATAACACCAGAACAACACAAAACAAGACAAAACCAAAAACCAATTCACTTAACAAACGGGTAGAGGATTTGTAAACAGTTTTTCAAAGAAGGCATAGAGATGGTCAACAAGTACATGAAAAGGTGTTCAACATCACTAATCACCAGGGAGATGCAAATCAAAACCACAATGTGATATCACCTCACAGCTGTTAGAATGGGTATTATCAAGAAGACAAGAAATAACAAATGCAGGTGAGGATGTGGAGAAAAGGGAACCCTGATGCACTGTTGGTAGGAATGTAAATTGGTACAGCTACTATGGAAAACAGTATGGAGGCTCCTCAAACATTTAAAAATAGAACTACCCTATGATCCGGTAATCTCACATCTTAGAATACATCCAAATGAGATGAAATCACTATCTCAAAGTGATATCTGCACTCCCATGTACATGACAGCATTATTCATAACTGCCAAGACATTGAAACAAGCTAAACGTCCAACAACAGATGAATGGATAAACAAAATGTTTCCTACATATAATTCACCCATAAAAAGAAGGAAATTCTGCCTTTTGGGATAACATGGATGGACCCTGAAGGCATTATGCTGAGTGAAATAAGTCAAACAGAGAAAGATAAATATTATATATCACTTACACGTGGAATCAAAACCATCAAACTCAAAGAAACATAGACTAGAAAGGTAATTGCAAGGGGCTGAGGGGTAGGAGAAATGGGGAGATGTTGGTCAAAAGATACAAACTTCCAGTTACGAGATGAGTGAATTCTGAGGATCTAATGAACAGCACGGTGACTATGTTAACAATAGTATAGTTGACCCTTGAACTACTCTGGGGTTAGGGGCACCGACCCTCTGCCCTCCATCTCCGAGATTCTGTATCTATGGTTTCTCTGTACTTGCATTTCCTCCCTCTCCATGATGAAACCAACCTTAGGTCGTATGGTACTGTAGTACTTACTACTGAAAAACATCTGCTTACAAGTCGACCCGTGCAGTCCAAACTCGTGTTGTGCACGGGTCAACTGTATACTGTCTACTCAAAAGGTGCTATGAAAGTAGAGCTTTAATGTTCTCATCATAACAACACAAAAGGATAGTTACGTAAGGTGAAGGATCTGTTAACTAACCTTTTTGTGGTAAAGATTTTGCAATATACATGTGTATCAGACCATCACAATGTGCACCTAACATGACACAATGTTATATGTCAATTATATCTCAAGAAAGCTGGGGAAAAAAAGAGAAAAGAGAGCAGAATATACAAGTTTTTTTAATCTAGGCTCTGGTTACCGCTTTGAAAAAATCACGAGTGCCCATGGACAACAGAACGTGAGAGAGAGAGAGTTGAAGGTCTACATCGATGAGACTGTACTTGATTTCTCCCTCCTCTGTTTCCCCAATTGTGTCAATTTACATTCAGTCAATTTGCATTTCTTTATAAGTTTTGACATTATGTTTGAAATTCCATTTGGGAAGCTTTAGCTCCTGGGGCCTGAGGCACATTCTTTTGAATTATGGAAATGATCCTAAAGTGATCCAAAACCCTGTCTGGTGAATCATAGGAGTAAAGGTGAAAAGTAATGAGCCCGTTTTCCCCTCGCAACTCCTCAACTGCCCTTGGCAACGATTCCCAAAGAAGCACGTCCATCAATCACACTTCTAGCCGGACCATCACAGAACAGCTGCGCTACCTCCCCAATCCACTGCTTTGAACAGTGTATCATATACGTGTACACTGTTTGCTGAAAAATCCTGTCTTTTTTTGAAATTAATTTTTATTGGAGTAGAGTTGATTTTCAATGTTGTGTTACTTTCTGCTGTACAGCAAAGTGAATCATTTATTCATATACATATATCCACACTTTTTTAGATTCTTCTCCCATACAGGTCATTACAGACTACTGAGTAGAATTCCCTGTGCTATACAGTAGGTCCTTATTAGTTATCTATTTTATATATAGTAGTGTGTACATGTCAGTCCCAATGTTCCAATTATCCCTCCCTGCCTTTCCCTTCTGGTGACCATAAATTTGTTTTCTACATCTGTGATGGAGAACAAACCTCTGTCTTATCCCTTCAGAGTTGTAGCACCCATGTCAAGGTATAGTAAGATAAAACTTCTCATTACACGATTCCATATCACATACACAAGACAGGCGAGTATAAAACATGTCATGCCTCAGAGAAAATCAATATTCTGTGACCAGCCAGATCAGAGATGCCGCAACATGCGCTGGAAAAATGAAAAAGAACAAAAAATGATGGCACTCTTGGATATTTTATTCTAATACTCACTTGGTTTATGAAAATAAACTTCTGCCTTTCCAATACAAGCATATGAGCTGCAGTACTATTCAAGGCATGTACATTTCAGTATACATCAAGTGAAACATAAATGTTTTCCCAAGGAATCCACACAAAAGACTGTGTCTGACACCTGTCTGATTCACATGTAGGTGTTTCAGGGGATCTCTTGGGGGTCAAGGATAGGATCTAGTCAGTGCTCTAGAAACCCTTATATGTTTAATTTCTTTAAAAATGCAGCCCCTTTAGGCCCCTTTTGCCCAGGATTTGCCAGGTCCCATCTACTCAGAATAAGCATGAAGAGCTGCTGTCCCTTCAAATGGCGCAGAGGAGTGCTGAGGTTTTGATGATGAACAGCGTGAATACATCCATATTTAGGGATGTAACACATGTTCTTTAATGAGATCATGAGTATTTCACCAGCAATGCAATCACTAGTCAAAACAAATGTCTACTTAATTGGCCAAAAGATAAACAAGAGGGGTCATCAGCAGCTGACCAGGGTATATAAAGGGCCCAGAGCAGGAGGAAGACATTCACACCTGAGAACTCTCAACTCCTCTCACCAGCTCAAGCCAACTCAGCCCCAGACACCGCCATGACCGGCTCCTGCTTCCGCCCCATCTCCTGCTCCCTGGGCTGCGCCGGAGGCTGCTTCCAGCCCCGCTGCTGCCACGACCCCCGCTGCTGCCGCCCAGTGTCCTGCAAGACCACCGTGTGCCGCCCCGTGACCTGCGTGCCCCGCTGCACGCGCCCCATCTGTGAGCCCTGCTGCCGCCCAGTCTGCTACGCCCCGTGCAGCCTGCAGGACGGCTGCTGCCGCCCCATCACCTGCTGCCCCACGTCCTGCCAGGCCGTGGTCTGCCGCCCATGCTGCTGGACCACCACCTGCTGCCATCCCGTCTCTGTGCAGTCCCCGTGCTGCCGCCAGCCCTGCTGCCAGCCGGACCCCTGCTGGCCCACCTGCAGGACTTCCTCCTGCTGCTGAGCAGTGCGTCCTAGGAGCACATCGTCACTAAGGGTCCCCCAGAGACGGCCGGCTCCATCCTGCTGTCCCACTGCTTCACAGCAGAAGGTGGCAGGTCTCTTCTCGAGAAGCCCCTTCCTCCTCTCTTCAAACTAGCTTTTAAGAGGCACTGAAGACCCTTTTCAAATGAACTACTGATGAAGAATATCCTGTCCTCTCAAGACCCCAGCTCCCTCCTATGTCATGTTGTTGGTTTTCTAATAAATTCAGGCACTCCCAGCATAGAAATCATGGTCTCGTGATATTTCCTTTAAGGAGATTCTGTCTGAATTTTCCAGAGACATTGAAAGCAAGATACAGAATAATCCTCTTAAATTGTTCTCTAAAATACCCTAAGTCTGGGTAGTTTCCTTCTTACCATTGTCGATGGCATTTATAGGACACAGTAGCTAAGGAAGGTGGGCACAGCTATATCTTCATCACATATACAGAGTCACAGATGCCCACGGTTCCAGACAGGTGCCGCACACCTGAGAAATGTTCTTCCAAAATGACCAGTAAGGAGTCTACACTGGGGTTATCACCTATATTCCCAGTCTGAGTATTCATTCACTGAACTCACACCTGCTAGCACAGCACAGAAAGCCCAGTATGTTAGAGGTGGAAGGAACCTTGAGTGGCATCTGGCCAATCGCCTGTTTCTGAAACTAAGGAGCAATGAGTAATGAAAGATCAAATACGTTTCTAAATGTCCTTATAACCACTGATGTTCAGAAAAGACCCAGGAGAACGCAAGCCCCCTGACATTAAGCATTTAAGCCAAAGATTTCCTCTTACTATGATCGGAGAGACGTTCCTCTGCGCAGAGGAACTGTCATATTTTGTGACCAAGTAGAACTGCTTCTTCAGGTAATATACACTCCCTTCTGTGTATTACAGCGCTGACTGTTATTTAGAATGTTATTCACAACGTCGACTTGTGTGGATATTAAATCCATACTGGCTCTCCAGGGCTGCTTATCTTTGTGCTCAGGAACTGGGCATTGAAGGCCTCTTCCAAGCACGTTAATCACTGCCAATCTACAAGTATTTTTTGAACATCTACTGTGAATAAGGCACTGAGTTGACCACCCTCAGGGAATATAAAGGAATAAAAGGGGGTTCCTGCTTTGAAGAGGTTATAATCTACTTAGCGACATGAGCTGTCAATCAGATAAAAGTCAAATAGTACAGAATATAAGAAATACCAAAAATAGTTGACGACTGTAAACCTATTAGGAAACCTCATGCAATGGTCCTGTCATTTTTAAGTAAAAAATAAGGAAGCAGTAAAATATGAACTTATCTTGTGAGGGAATGTTTTCTGTGTGTCCGTGTCTATGTGTTTTTTTAAAATTTATTTATTTATTTATTTTTGGCTGTGTTGGGTCTTCGTTTCTATGCGAGGGCTTTCTGTAGTTGCGGCAAGCGGGGGCCACTGTTTATCGCGGTGCGGGGGCCTCTCACTATCGCGGCCTCCCTTGTTACGGAGCACAGGCTCCAGACGCGCAGGCTCAGTAGTTGTGGCTCACGGGCCTCGTAGCTCCGCGGCATGTGGGATCTTCCCAGACCAGGGCTCGAACCCGTGTCCCCTGCATTGGCAGGCGGATTCTCAACCACTGCGCCACCAGGGAAGCCCCCTATGTGTTTTTATGCCTAAAAAATACCTGGAATATTAGGCAACAAAATCTAACAGTAACTGGTAATAATATTCATCTTCTTCTTCATTTTTTTCTCAATCATATACTTTTAAAAATGAACATACATTTTATTTTTAGATGAACTGGATTGTCTAAAACCTGTATCTATTTGGGGGAAATTATTTAAAATTTTCTCACAATTATGCTATGCTCTTGAAAATGCAACTATCAAAGTGTAAATGAATTTACAGCACATAAGTTAGAGAGCAGTGGTTTGTACTCCTAAAGAGGTCTTTTATTACATATAAGAGTATACCACTGTGTTGTAAATAGCGGACTTCTCGGAGATCTTTTGCGTTTTTTAAAATATTTATTTATTTATTTTGTTTGTTTGGCTGTGCCAGGTCTTCGTTGTGGCATGCAAACACTCAGCTGCGGCATATGAGATCAAGTTCCCTGACCAGGGATCGATCCCGGGCCCCTGCATTGGGAGCGCGAATTCTTCGCCACGGGACCACCAGGGAGGTCCCTGAGATCTTTCAAATGTGATCAAATTATTAAACATTGAATTTATATTTTAGCAGTTTACGGTCATCTCAACTGCATAAAGCAAGGGGCACTTTTGCTATGTTCCGAATGAAGAATGTTTAAACATTGCTAGCTGTTTCAGATTATATGTACAATTGTTTTTCTCCATTTGTATAGACAATTGAGAATTGAGAACTCAACAAGCCAGTATTTTTCATGTTAAAATTTGTTCACAATGTGATGGTTGGAAATTGTTGGGTTAAATAAAGCCCTAGCATTCCTTATGCAAAACCTGTTGCCCATCACCACTAAGAACCTGTCTGGTTTTCAGCCTTTTCTTTTAAGGATGTTTTTCTAAGACCTCACTCTCTTGCATGGGTTGAGGTACTTTCAGTAGGGTTAATCCACTCTCCACAATTCTGACACATATTTGTCTTGTCAGTTCTACATCAATAGCCTGACTCCCCTTTACCGAGACTGGTGTTCACATAGAGGGAGCTCTATATCTTCCTCCAAGGTATTTTTATTTTACTCTGTTAATGAAACTCCCCACTGAAAAATCATATTCAATATCTATTCTGTGGTGATTTGAGCAGAGAACTGGCCATTTGCCATATGAAAAACTTTCATCTTTGTTCTGAGTTCAAAATTTGGAGTTTATAAGGCACCAGTGTAACATGACCTATTAAAATATATTTACTAACTTAACAAATATAAGACACTAAGTGCCAGGCGCTGTTCTTACTGCTTCACACTTATTAGCTCACTTAATCTTCACAACAACCTTGATTACATATCTTTATTATCCCTCAAGACCCAAGGACCCATAGTAAGTGGCAAAGTATTTAATGAGTGTTGTATGGTTTTAGGATAAGTGGCATCAGAAAATAGCACATGACTTGCCACCAGTGTCAATTCACAGAGTATGGGGACATGAATTATTCACACATGACCCATATTTTCTCTGCCTGGAAACGAAATTGGGCATGGGGTAGGATGAGTGTCTTAGACTGAATAAACACCAGAATTGCCTACTGAAGGGCTAGTGAACTCTTCATCTTTGTGGATCTTTACAAAAGGGAGAGAAAAATCATTTTGGAACAATTTGGGCTCAGAAGTGTTTGGAGTGGGGAAATTTGTCTTCTTAACTGAGGTGATCCTCCAGAGAGGTTCTCCTTGCACAAAATGAGATCATTAGGAAGATGCCCCACCCGCAGCAACAGGAAAACTTGATTATGAGACAATGTGGCTTGAAAAGAGCAAAGCACAAGCAAGAAATGCAAAAGCCAGCAAATGGAACTACATCCAACTAAAAAGCTTCTACAGAGCAAAAGAAATCATCAACAAAATGAAAAGGGAGCCCACTGAATGGGAGAAAATATTTGCAAACTATATATCTGATAAGCAGTTAATAGCCAAAAGATTAAGGAACTCCTAAATAACACCAGAACAACACAAAACAAGACAAAACCAAAAACCAATTCACTTAACAAACGGGTAGAGGATTTGTAAACAGTTTTTCAAAGAAGGCATAGAGATGGTCAACAAGTACATGAAAAGGTGTTCAACATCACTAATCACCAGGGAGATGCAAATCAAAACCACAATGTGATATCACCTCACAGCTGTTAGAATGGGTATTATCAAGAAGACAAGAAATAACAAATGCAGGTGAGGATGTGGAGAAAAGGGAACCCTGATGCACTGTTGGTAGGAATGTAAATTGGTACAGCTACTATGGAAAACAGTATGGAGGCTCCTCAAACATTTAAAAATAGAACTACCCTATGATCCGGTAATCTCACATCTTAGAATACATCCAAATGAGATGAAATCACTATCTCAAAGTGATATCTGCACTCCCATGTACATGACAGCATTATTCATAACTGCCAAGACATTGAAACAAGCTAAACGTCCAACAACAGATGAATGGATAAACAAAATGTTTCCTACATATAATTCACCCATAAAAAGAAGGAAATTCTGCCTTTTGGGATAACATGGATGGACCCTGAAGGCATTATGCTGAGTGAAATAAGTCAAACAGAGAAAGATAAATATTATATATCACTTACACGTGGAATCAAAACCATCAAACTCAAAGAAACATAGACTAGAAAGGTAATTGCAAGGGGCTGAGGGGTAGGAGAAATGGGGAGATGTTGGTCAAAAGATACAAACTTCCAGTTACGAGATGAGTGAATTCTGAGGATCTAATGAACAGCACGGTGACTATGTTAACAATAGTATAGTTGACCCTTGAACTACTCTGGGGTTAGGGGCACCGACCCTCTGCCCTCCATCTCCGAGATTCTGTATCTATGGTTTCTCTGTACTTGCATTTCCTCCCTCTCCATGATGAAACCAACCTTAGGTCGTATGGTACTGTAGTACTTACTACTGAAAAACATCTGCTTACAAGTCGACCCGTGCAGTCCAAACTCGTGTTGTGCACGGGTCAACTGTATACTGTCTACTCAAAAGGTGCTATGAAAGTAGAGCTTTAATGTTCTCATCATAACAACACAAAAGGATAGTTACGTAAGGTGAAGGATCTGTTAACTAACCTTTTTGTGGTAAAGATTTTGCAATATACATGTGTATCAGACCATCACAATGTGCACCTAACATGACACAATGTTATATGTCAATTATATCTCAAGAAAGCTGGGGAAAAAAAGAGAAAAGAGAGCAGAATATACAAGTTTTTTTAATCTAGGCTCTGGTTACCGCTTTGAAAAAATCACGAGTGCCCATGGACAACAGAACGTGAGAGAGAGAGAGTTGAAGGTCTACATCGATGAGACTGTACTTGATTTCTCCCTCCTCTGTTTCCCCAATTGTGTCAATTTACATTCAGTCAATTTGCATTTCTTTATAAGTTTTGACATTATGTTTGAAATTCCATTTGGGAAGCTTTAGCTCCTGGGGCCTGAGGCACATTCTTTTGAATTATGGAAATGATCCTAAAGTGATCCAAAACCCTGTCTGGTGAATCATAGGAGTAAAGGTGAAAAGTAATGAGCCCGTTTTCCCCTCGCAACTCCTCAACTGCCCTTGGCAACGATTCCCAAAGAAGCACGTCCATCAATCACACTTCTAGCCGGACCATCACAGAACAGCTGCGCTACCTCCCCAATCCACTGCTTTGAACAGTGTATCATATACGTGTACACTGTTTGCTGAAAAATCCTGTCTTTTTTTGAAATTAATTTTTATTGGAGTAGAGTTGATTTTCAATGTTGTGTTACTTTCTGCTGTACAGCAAAGTGAATCAGTTATTCATATACATATATCCACACTTTTTTAGATTCTTCTCCCATACAGGTCATTACAGACTACTGAGTAGAATTCCCTGTGCTATACAGTAGGTCCTTATTAGTTATCTATTTTATATATAGTAGTGTGTACATGTCAGTCCCAATGTTCCAATTATCCCTCCCTGCCTTTCCCTTCTGGTGACCATAAATTTGTTTTCTACATCTGTGATGGAGAACAAACCTCTGTCTTATCCCTTCAGAGTTGTAGCACCCATGTCAAGGTATAGTAAGATAAAACTTCTCATTACACGATTCCATATCACATACACAAGACAGGCGAGTATAAAACATGTCATGCCTCAGAGAAAATCAATATTCTGTGACCAGCCAGATCAGAGATGCCGCAACATGCGCTGGAAAAATGAAAAAGAACAAAAAATGATGGCACTCTTGGATATTTTATTCTAATACTCACTTGGTTTATGAAAATAAACTTCTGCCTTTCCAATACAAGCATATGAGCTGCAGTACTATTCAAGGCATGTACATTTCAGTATACATCAAGTGAAACATAAATGTTTTCCCAAGGAATCCACACAAAAGACTGTGTCTGACACCTGTCTGATTCACATGTAGGTGTTTCAGGGGATCTCTTGGGGGTCAAGGATAGGATCTAGTCAGTGCTCTAGAAACCCTTATATGTTTAATTTCTTTAAAAATGCAGCCCCTTTAGGCCCCTTTTGCCCAGGATTTGCCAGGTCCCATCTACTCAGAATAAGCATGAAGAGCTGCTGTCCCTTCAAATGGCGCAGAGGAGTGCTGAGGTTTTGATGATGAACAGCGTGAATACATCCATATTTAGGGATGTAACACATGTTCTTTAATGAGATCATGAGTATTTCACCAGCAATGCAATCACTAGTCAAAACAAATGTCTACTTAATTGGCCAAAAGATAAACAAGAGGGGTCATCAGCAGCTGACCAGGGTATATAAAGGGCCCAGAGCAGGAGGAAGACATTCACACCTGAGAACTCTCAACTCCTCTCACCAGCTCAAGCCAACTCAGCCCCAGACACCGCCATGACCGGCTCCTGCTTCCGCCCCATCTCCTGCTCCCTGGGCTGCGCCGGAGGCTGCTTCCAGCCCCGCTGCTGCCACGACCCCCGCTGCTGCCGCCCAGTGTCCTGCAAGACCACCGTGTGCCGCCCCGTGACCTGCGTGCCCCGCTGCACGCGCCCCATCTGTGAGCCCTGCTGCCGCCCAGTCTGCTACGCCCCGTGCAGCCTGCAGGACGGCTGCTGCCGCCCCATCACCTGCTGCCCCACGTCCTGCCAGGCCGTGGTCTGCCGCCCATGCTGCTGGACCACCACCTGCTGCCATCCCGTCTCTGTGCAGTCCCCGTGCTGCCGCCAGCCCTGCTGCCAGCCGGACCCCTGCTGGCCCACCTGCAGGACTTCCTCCTGCTGCTGAGCAGTGCGTCCTAGGAGCACATCGTCACTAAGGGTCCCCCAGAGACGGCCGGCTCCATCCTGCTGTCCCACTGCTTCACAGCAGAAGGTGGCAGGTCTCTTCTCGAGAAGCCCCTTCCTCCTCTCTTCAAACTAGCTTTTAAGAGGCACTGAAGACCCTTTTCAAATGAACTACTGATGAAGAATATCCTGTCCTCTCAAGACCCCAGCTCCCTCCTATGTCATGTTGTTGGTTTTCTAATAAATTCAGGCACTCCCAGCATAGAAATCATGGTCTCGTGATATTTCCTTTAAGGAGATTCTGTCTGAATTTTCCAGAGACATTGAAAGCAAGATACAGAATAATCCTCTTAAATTGTTCTCTAAAATACCCTAAGTCTGGGTAGTTTCCTTCTTACCATTGTCGATGGCATTTATAGGACACAGTAGCTAAGGAAGGTGGGCACAGCTATATCTTCATCACATATACAGAGTCACAGATGCCCACGGTTCCAGACAGGTGCCGCACACCTGAGAAATGTTCTTCCAAAATGACCAGTAAGGAGTCTACACTGGGGTTATCACCTATATTCCCAGTCTGAGTATTCATTCACTGAACTCACACCTGCTAGCACAGCACAGAAAGCCCAGTATGTTAGAGGTGGAAGGAACCTTGAGTGGCATCTGGCCAATCGCCTGTTTCTGAAACTAAGGAGCAATGAGTAATGAAAGATCAAATACGTTTCTAAATGTCCTTATAACCACTGATGTTCAGAAAAGACCCAGGAGAACGCAAGCCCCCTGACATTAAGCATTTAAGCCAAAGATTTCCTCTTACTATGATCGGAGAGACGTTCCTCTGCGCAGAGGAAGTGTCATATTTTGTGACCAAGTAGAACTGCTTCTTCAGGTAATATACACTCCCTTCTGTGTATTACAGCGCTGACTGTTATTTAGAATGTTATTCACAACGTCGACTTGTGTGGATATTAAATCCATACTGGCTCTCCAGGGCTGCTTATCTTTGTGCTCAGGAACTGGGCATTGAAGGCCTCTTCCAAGCACGTTAATCACTGCCAATCTACAAGTATTTTTTGAACATCTACTGTGAATAAGGCACTGAGTTGACCACCCTCAGGGAATATAAAGGAATAAAAGGGGGTTCCTGCTTTGAAGAGGTTATAATCTACTTAGCGACATGAGCTGTCAATCAGATAAAAGTCAAATAGTACAGAATATAAGAAATACCAAAAATAGTTGACGACTGTAAACCTATTAGGAAACCTCATGCAATGGTCCTGTCATTTTTAAGTAAAAAATAAGGAAGCAGTAAAATATGAACTTATCTTGTGAGGGAATGTTTTCTGTGTGTCCGTGTCTATGTGTTTTTTTAAAATTTATTTATTTATTTATTTTTGGCTGTGTTGGGTCTTCGTTTCTATGCGAGGGCTTTCTGTAGTTGCGGCAAGCGGGGGCCACTGTTTATCGCGGTGCGGGGGCCTCTCACTATCGCGGCCTCCCTTGTTACGGAGCACAGGCTCCAGACGCGCAGGCTCAGTAGTTGTGGCTCACGGGCCTCGTAGCTCCGCGGCATGTGGGATCTTCCCAGACCAGGGCTCGAACCCGTGTCCCCTGCATTGGCAGGCGGATTCTCAACCACTGCGCCACCAGGGAAGCCCCCTATGTGTTTTTATGCCTAAAAAATACCTGGAATATTAGGCAACAAAATCTAACAGTAACTGGTAATAATATTCATCTTCTTCTTCATTTTTTTCTCAATCATATACTTTTAAAAATGAACATACATTTTATTTTTAGATGAACTGGATTGTCTAAAACCTGTATCTATTTGGGGGAAATTATTTAAAATTTTCTCACAATTATGCTATGCTCTTGAAAATGCAACTATCAAAGTGTAAATGAATTTACAGCACATAAGTTAGAGAGCAGTGGTTTGTACTCCTAAAGAGGTCTTTTATTACATATAAGAGTATACCACTGTGTTGTAAATAGCGGACTTCTCGGAGATCTTTTGCGTTTTTTAAAATATTTATTTATTTATTTTGTTTGTTTGGCTGTGCCAGGTCTTCGTTGTGGCATGCAAACACTCAGCTGCGGCATATGAGATCAAGTTCCCTGACCAGGGATCGATCCCGGGCCCCTGCATTGGGAGCGCGAATTCTTCGCCACGGGACCACCAGGGAGGTCCCTGAGATCTTTCAAATGTGATCAAATTATTAAACATTGAATTTATATTTTAGCAGTTTACGGTCATCTCAACTGCATAAAGCAAGGGGCACTTTTGCTATGTTCCGAATGAAGAATGTTTAAACATTGCTAGCTGTTTCAGATTATATGTACAATTGTTTTTCTCCATTTGTATAGACAATTGAGAATTGAGAACTCAACAAGCCAGTATTTTTCATGTTAAAATTTGTTCACAATGTGATGGTTGGAAATTGTTGGGTTAAATAAAGCCCTAGCATTCCTTATGCAAAACCTGTTGCCCATCACCACTAAGAACCTGTCTGGTTTTCAGCCTTTTCTTTTAAGGATGTTTTTCTAAGACCTCACTCTCTTGCATGGGTTGAGGTACTTTCAGTAGGGTTAATCCACTCTCCACAATTCTGACACATATTTGTCTTGTCAGTTCTACATCAATAGCCTGACTCCCCTTTACCGAGACTGGTGTTCACATAGAGGGAGCTCTATATCTTCCTCCAAGGTATTTTTATTTTACTCTGTTAATGAAACTCCCCACTGAAAAATCATATTCAATATCTATTCTGTGGTGATTTGAGCAGAGAACTGGCCATTTGCCATATGAAAAACTTTCATCTTTGTTCTGAGTTCAAAATTTGGAGTTTATAAGGCACCAGTGTAACATGACCTATTAAAATATATTTACTAACTTAACAAATATAAGACACTAAGTGCCAGGCGCTGTTCTTACTGCTTCACACTTATTAGCTCACTTAATCTTCACAACAACCTTGATTACATATCTTTATTATCCCTCAAGACCCAAGGACCCATAGTAAGTGGCAAAGTATTTAATGAGTGTTGTATGGTTTTAGGATAAGTGGCATCAGAAAATAGCACATGACTTGCCACCAGTGTCAATTCACAGAGTATGGGGACATGAATTATTCACACATGACCCATATTTTCTCTGCCTGGAAACGAAATTGGGCATGGGGTAGGATGAGTGTCTTAGACTGAATAAACACCAGAATTGCCTACTGAAGGGCTAGTGAACTCTTCATCTTCGTGGATCTTTACAAAAGGGAGAGAAAAATCATTTTGGAACAATTTGGGCTCAGAAGTGTTTGGAGTGGGGAAATTTGTCTTCTTAACTGAGGTGATCCTCCAGAGAGGTTCTCCTTGCACAAAATGAGATCATTAGGAAGATGCCCCACCCGCAGCAACAGGAAAACTTGATTATGAGACAATGTGGCTTGAAAAGAGCAAAGCACAAGCAAGAAACGCAAAAGCCAGCAAATGGAACTACATCCAACTAAAAAGCTTCTACAGAGCAAAAGAAATCATCAACAAAATGAAAAGGCAGCCCACTGAATGGGAGAAAATATTTGCAAACTATATATCTGATAAGCAGTTAATAGCCAAAAGATTAAGGAACTCCTAAATAACACCAGAACAACACAAAACAAGACAAAACCAAAAACCAATTCACTTAACAAACGGGTAGAGGATTTGTAAACAGTTTTTCAAAGAAGGCATAGAGATGGTCAACAAGTACATGAAAAGGTGTTCAACATCACTAATCACCAGGGAGATGCAAATCAAAACCACAATGTGATATCACCTCACAGCTGTTAGAATGGGTATTATCAAGAAGACAAGAAATAACAAATGCAGGTGAGGATGTGGAGAAAAGGGAACCCTGATGCACTGTTGGTAGGAATGTAAATTGGTACAGCTACTATGGAAAACAGTATGGAGGCTCCTCAAACATTTAAAAATAGAACTACCCTATGATCCGGTAATCTCACATCTTAGAATACATCCAAATGAGATGAAATCACTATCTCAAAGTGATATCTGCACTCCCATGTACATGACAGCATTATTCATAACTGCCAAGACATTGAAACAAGCTAAACGTCCAACAACAGATGAATGGATAAACAAAATGTTTCCTACATATAATTCACCCATAAAAAGAAGGAAATTCTGCCTTTTGGGATAACATGGATGGACCCTGAAGGCATTATGCTGAGTGAAATAAGTCAAACAGAGAAAGATAAATATTATATATCACTTACACGTGGAATCAAAACCATCAAACTCAAAGAAACATAGACTAGAAAGGTAATTGCAAGGGGCTGAGGGGTAGGAGAAATGGGGAGATGTTGGTCAAAAGATACAAACTTCCAGTTACGAGATGAGTGAATTCTGAGGATCTAATGAACAGCACGGTGACTATGTTAACAATAGTATAGTTGACCCTTGAACTACTCTGGGGTTAGGGGCACCGACCCTCTGCCCTCCATCTCCGAGATTCTGTATCTATGGTTTCTCTGTACTTGCATTTCCTCCCTCTCCATGATGAAACCAACCTTAGGTCGTATGGTACTGTAGTACTTACTACTGAAAAACATCTGCTTACAAGTCGACCCGTGCAGTCCAAACTCGTGTTGTGCACGGGTCAACTGTATACTGTCTACTCAAAAGGTGCTATGAAAGTAGAGCTTTAATGTTCTCATCATAACAACACAAAAGGATAGTTACGTAAGGTGAAGGATCTGTTAACTAACCTTTTTGTGGTAAAGATTTTGCAATATACATGTGTATCAGACCATCACAATGTGCACCTAACATGACACAATGTTATATGTCAATTATATCTCAAGAAAGCTGGGGAAAAAAAGAGAAAAGAGAGCAGAATATACAAGTTTTTTTAATCTAGGCTCTGGTTACCGCTTTGAAAAAATCACGAGTGCCCATGGACAACAGAACGTGAGAGAGAGAGAGTTGAAGGTCTACATCGATGAGACTGTACTTGATTTCTCCCTCCTCTGTTTCCCCAATTGTGTCAATTTACATTCAGTCAATTTGCATTTCTTTATAAGTTTTGACATTATGTTTGAAATTCCATTTGGGAAGCTTTAGCTCCTGGGGCCTGAGGCACATTCTTTTGAATTATGGAAATGATCCTAAAGTGATCCAAAACCCTGTCTGGTGAATCATAGGAGTAAAGGTGAAAAGTAATGAGCCCGTTTTCCCCTCGCAACTCCTCAACTGCCCTTGGCAACGATTCCCAAAGAAGCACGTCCATCAATCACACTTCTAGCCGGACCATCACAGAACAGCTGCGCTACCTCCCCAATCCACTGCTTTGAACAGTGTATCATATACGTGTACACTGTTTGCTGAAAAATCCTGTCTTTTTTTGAAATTAATTTTTATTGGAGTAGAGTTGATTTTCAATGTTGTGTTACTTTCTGCTGTACAGCAAAGTGAATCAGTTATTCATATACATATATCCACACTTTTTTAGATTCTTCTCCCATACAGGTCATTACAGACTACTGAGTAGAATTCCCTGTGCTATACAGTAGGTCCTTATTAGTTATCTATTTTATATATAGTAGTGTGTACATGTCAGTCCCAATGTTCCAATTATCCCTCCCTGCCTTTCCCTTCTGGTGACCATAAATTTGTTTTCTACATCTGTGATGGAGAACAAACCTCTGTCTTATCCCTTCAGAGTTGTAGCACCCATGTCAAGGTATAGTAAGATAAAACTTCTCATTACACGATTCCATATCACATACACAAGACAGGCGAGTATAAAACATGTCATGCCTCAGAGAAAATCAATATTCTGTGACCAGCCAGATCAGAGATGCCGCAACATGCGCTGGAAAAATGAAAAAGAACAAAAAATGATGGCACTCTTGGATATTTTATTCTAATACTCACTTGGTTTATGAAAATAAACTTCTGCCTTTCCAATACAAGCATATGAGCTGCAGTACTATTCAAGGCATGTACATTTCAGTATACATCAAGTGAAACATAAATGTTTTCCCAAGGAATCCACACAAAAGACTGTGTCTGACACCTGTCTGATTCACATGTAGGTGTTTCAGGGGATCTCTTGGGGGTCAAGGATAGGATCTAGTCAGTGCTCTAGAAACCCTTATATGTTTAATTTCTTTAAAAATGCAGCCCCTTTAGGCCCCTTTTGCCCAGGATTTGCCAGGTCCCATCTACTCAGAATAAGCATGAAGAGCTGCTGTCCCTTCAAATGGCGCAGAGGAGTGCTGAGGTTTTGATGATGAACAGCGTGAATACATCCATATTTAGGGATGTAACACATGTTCTTTAATGAGATCATGAGTATTTCACCAGCAATGCAATCACTAGTCAAAACAAATGTCTACTTAATTGGCCAAAAGATAAACAAGAGGGGTCATCAGCAGCTGACCAGGGTATATAAAGGGCCCAGAGCAGGAGGAAGACATTCACACCTGAGAACTCTCAACTCCTCTCACCAGCTCAAGCCAACTCAGCCCCAGACACCGCCATGACCGGCTCCTGCTTCCGCCCCATCTCCTGCTCCCTGGGCTGCGCCGGAGGCTGCTTCCAGCCCCGCTGCTGCCACGACCCCCGCTGCTGCCGCCCAGTGTCCTGCAAGACCACCGTGTGCCGCCCCGTGACCTGCGTGCCCCGCTGCACGCGCCCCATCTGTGAGCCCTGCTGCCGCCCAGTCTGCTACGCCCCGTGCAGCCTGCAGGACGGCTGCTGCCGCCCCATCACCTGCTGCCCCACGTCCTGCCAGGCCGTGGTCTGCCGCCCATGCTGCTGGACCACCACCTGCTGCCATCCCGTCTCTGTGCAGTCCCCGTGCTGCCGCCAGCCCTGCTGCCAGCCGGACCCCTGCTGGCCCACCTGCAGGACTTCCTCCTGCTGCTGAGCAGTGCGTCCTAGGAGCACATCGTCACTAAGGGTCCCCCAGAGACGGCCGGCTCCATCCTGCTGTCCCACTGCTTCACAGCAGAAGGTGGCAGGTCTCTTCTCGAGAAGCCCCTTCCTCCTCTCTTCAAACTAGCTTTTAAGAGGCACTGAAGACCCTTTTCAAATGAACTACTGATGAAGAATATCCTGTCCTCTCAAGACCCCAGCTCCCTCCTATGTCATGTTGTTGGTTTTCTAATAAATTCAGGCACTCCCAGCATAGAAATCATGGTCTCGTGATATTTCCTTTAAGGAGATTCTGTCTGAATTTTCCAGAGACATTGAAAGCAAGATACAGAATAATCCTCTTAAATTGTTCTCTAAAATACCCTAAGTCTGGGTAGTTTCCTTCTTACCATTGTCGATGGCATTTATAGGACACAGTAGCTAAGGAAGGTGGGCACAGCTATATCTTCATCACATATACAGAGTCACAGATGCCCACGGTTCCAGACAGGTGCCGCACACCTGAGAAATGTTCTTCCAAAATGACCAGTAAGGAGTCTACACTGGGGTTATCACCTATATTCCCAGTCTGAGTATTCATTCACTGAACTCACACCTGCTAGCACAGCACAGAAAGCCCAGTATGTTAGAGGTGGAAGGAACCTTGAGTGGCATCTGGCCAATCGCCTGTTTCTGAAACTAAGGAGCAATGAGTAATGAAAGATCAAATACGTTTCTAAATGTCCTTATAACCACTGATGTTCAGAAAAGACCCAGGAGAACGCAAGCCCCCTGACATTAAGCATTTAAGCCAAAGATTTCCTCTTACTATGATCGGAGAGACGTTCCTCTGCGCAGAGGAAGTGTCATATTTTGTGACCAAGTAGAACTGCTTCTTCAGGTAATATACACTCCCTTCTGTGTATTACAGCGCTGACTGTTATTTAGAATGTTATTCACAACGTCGACTTGTGTGGATATTAAATCCATACTGGCTCTCCAGGGCTGCTTATCTTTGTGCTCAGGAACTGGGCATTGAAGGCCTCTTCCAAGCACGTTAATCACTGCCAATCTACAAGTATTTTTTGAACATCTACTGTGAATAAGGCACTGAGTTGACCACCCTCAGGGAATATAAAGGAATAAAAGGGGGTTCCTGCTTTGAAGAGGTTATAATCTACTTAGCGACATGAGCTGTCAATCAGATAAAAGTCAAATAGTACAGAATATAAGAAATACCAAAAATAGTTGACGACTGTAAACCTATTAGGAAACCTCATGCAATGGTCCTGTCATTTTTAAGTAAAAAATAAGGAAGCAGTAAAATATGAACTTATCTTGTGAGGGAATGTTTTCTGTGTGTCCGTGTCTATGTGTTTTTTTAAAATTTATTTATTTATTTATTTTTGGCTGTGTTGGGTCTTCGTTTCTATGCGAGGGCTTTCTGTAGTTGCGGCAAGCGGGGGCCACTGTTTATCGCGGTGCGGGGGCCTCTCACTATCGCGGCCTCCCTTGTTACGGAGCACAGGCTCCAGACGCGCAGGCTCAGTAGTTGTGGCTCACGGGCCTCGTAGCTCCGCGGCATGTGGGATCTTCCCAGACCAGGGCTCGAACCCGTGTCCCCTGCATTGGCAGGCGGATTCTCAACCACTGCGCCACCAGGGAAGCCCCCTATGTGTTTTTATGCCTAAAAAATACCTGGAATATTAGGCAACAAAATCTAACAGTAACTGGTAATAATATTCATCTTCTTCTTCATTTTTTTCTCAATCATATACTTTTAAAAATGAACATACATTTTATTTTTAGATGAACTGGATTGTCTAAAACCTGTATCTATTTGGGGGAAATTATTTAAAATTTTCTCACAATTATGCTATGCTCTTGAAAATGCAACTATCAAAGTGTAAATGAATTTACAGCACATAAGTTAGAGAGCAGTGGTGTGTACTCCTAAAGAGGTCTTTTATTACATATAAGAGTATACCACTGTGTTGTAAATAGCGGACTTCTCGGAGATCTTTTGCGTTTTTTAAAATATTTATTTATTTATTTTATCTGTTTGGCTGCGCCAGGTCTTCGTTGTGGCATGCAAACACTCAGCTGCGGCATATGAGATCAAGTTCCCTGACCAGGGATCGATCCCGGGCCCCTGCATTGGGAGCGCGAATTCTTAGCCACGGGACCACCAGGGAGGTCCCTGAGATCTTTCAAATGTGATCAAATTATTAAACATTGAATTTATATTTTAGCAGTTTACGGTCATCTCAATTGCATAAAGCAAGGGGCACTTTTGCTATGTTCCGAATGAAGAATGTTTAAACATTGCTAGCTGTTTCAGATTATATGTACAATTGTTTTTCTCCATTTGTATAGACAATTGAGAATTGAGAACTCAACAAGCCAGTATTTTTCATGTTAAAATTTGTTCACAATGTGATGGTTGGAAATTGTTGGGTTAAATAAAGCCCTAGCATTCCTTATGCAAAACCTGTTGCCCATCACCACTAAGAACCTGTCTGGTTTTCAGCCTTTTCTTTTAAGGATGTTTTTCTAAGACCTCACTCTCTTGCATGGGTTGAGGTACTTTCAGTAGGGTTAATCCACTCTCCACAATTCTGACACATATTTGTCTTGTCAGTTCTACATCGATAGCCTGACTCCCCTATACCGAGACTGGTGTTCACATAGAGGGAGCTCTATATCTTCCTCCAAGGTATTTTTATTTTACTCTGTTAATGAAACTCCCCACTGAAAAATCTTATTCAATATCTATTCTGTGGTGATTTGAGCAGAGAACTGGCCATTTGCCATATGAAAAACTTTCATCTTTGTTCTGAGTTCAAAATTTGGAGTTTATAAGGCACCAGTGTAACATGACCTATTAAAATATATTTACTAACTTAACAAATATAAGACACTAAGTGCCAGGCGCTGTTCTTACTGCTTCACACTTATTAGCTCACTTAATCTTCACAACAACCTTGATTACATATCTTTATTATCCCTCAAGACCCAAGGACCCATAGTAAGTGGCACAGTATTTAATGAGTGTTGTATGGTTTTAGGATAAGTGGCATCAGAAAATAGCACATGACTTGCCACCAGTGTCAATTCACAGAGTATGGGGACATGAATTATTCACACATGACCCATATTTTCTCTGCCTGGAAATGAAATTGGGCATGGGGTAGGATGAGTATCTTAGACTGAATAAACATCAAAATTGCCTACTGAAGGGCTAGTGAACTCTTCATCTTTGTGGATCTTTATAAAAGGGAGAGAAAAATCATTTTGGAACAATTTGGGCTCAGAAGTGTTTGGAGTGGGGAAATTCGTCTTCTTAACTGAGGTGATCCTCCAAAGAGGTTCTCCTTGCACAGAATGAGATCATTAGGAAGATGCCCCACCCCGAGCAACAGGAAAACTTGATTATGAGACAATGTGGCTTGCAAAGAGCACAGCACAAGCAAGAAACGCAAAAGCCAGCAAATGGAACTACATCCAACTAAAAAGCTTCTACAGAGCAAAAGAAATCATCAACAAAATGAAAAGGCAGCCCACTGAATGGGAGAAAATATTTGCAAACTATATATCTGATAAGCAGTTAATAGCCAAAAAATTAAGGAACTCCTAAATAACACCAGAACAACACAAAACAAGACAAAACCAAAAACCAATTCACTTAACAAACGGGTAGAGGATTTGTAAACATTTTTTCAAAGAAGGCATAGAGATGGTCAACAAGTACGTGAAAAGGTGTTCAACATCACTAATCACCAGGGAGATGCAAATCAAAACCACAATGTGATATCACCTCACACCTGTTAGAATGGGTATTATCAAGAAGACAAGAGATAACAAATGCTCGTGAGGATGTGGAGAAAAGGGAACCCTGATGCACTGTTGGTAGGAATGTAAATTGGTACAGCTACTATGGAAAACAGTATGGAGGCTCCTCAAAAATTTAAAAATAGAACTACCCTATGATCCGGTAATCTCACATCTTAGAATACATCCAAATGAGATGAAATCACTATCTCAAAGTGATATCTGCACTCCCATGTACATGACAGCATTATTCATAACTGCCAAGACATTGAAACAAGCTAAACGTCCAACAACAGATGAATGGATAAACAAAATGTTTTCTACATATAATTCACCCATAAAAAGAAGGAAATTCTGCCTTTTGGGATAACATGGATGGACCCTGAAGGCATTATGCTGAGTGAAATAAGTCAAACAGAGAAAGATAAATATTATATATCACTTACACGTGGAATCAAAACCATCAAACTCAAAGAAACATAGACTAGAAAGGTAATTGCAAGGGGCCGAGGGGTAGGAGAAATTTGGAGATGTTGGTCAAAAGATACAAACTTCCAGTTACGAGATGAGTGAATTCTGAGGATCTAATGAACAGCACGGTGACTATGTTAACAAGACTACAGTTGACCCTTGAACTACTCTGGGGTTAGGGGCACCGACCCTCTGCCCTCCATATCCAAGATTCTGTATCTATGGCTTCTCTGTACTTGCATTTCCTCCCTCTCCATGATGAAACCAACCTTAGGTCGTATGGTACTGTAGTACTTACTACTGAAAAACATCTGCTTATAAGTCGACCCGTGCAGTCCAAACTCGTGTTGTGCACGGGTAAACTGTATACTGTCTACTCAAAAGGTGCTATGAAAGTAGAGCTTTAATGTTCTCATCATAACAACACAAAAGGATAGTTACGTAAGGTGAAGGATCTGTTAACTAACCTTTTTGTGGTAAAGATTTTGCAATATACATGTGTATCAGACCATCACAATGTGCACCTAACATGACACAATGTTATATGTCAATTATATCTCAAGAAAGCTGGGGAAAAAAAGAGAAAAGAGAGCAGAATATACAAGTTTTTTTAACCTAGGCTCTGGTTACCGCTTTGAAAAAATCACGAGTGCCCATGGACAACAGAACGTGAGAGAGAGAGAGTTGAAGGTCTACATGGATGAGATTGTACTTGATTTCTCCCTCCTCTGTTTCCCCAATTGTGTCAATTTACATTCAGTCAATTTGCATTTCTTTATAAGTTTTGACATTATGTTTGAAATTCCATTTGGGAAGCTTTAGCTCCTGGGGCCTGAGGCACATTCTTTTGATTTATGGAAATGATCCTAAAGTGATCCAAAACCCTGTCTGGTGAATCATAGGAGTAAAGGTGAAAAGTAATGAGCCCGTTTTCCCCTCGCAACTCCTCAACTGCCCTTGGCAACGACTCCCAAAGAAGCACGTCCATCAATCACACTTCTAGCCGGACCATCACAGAACAGCTGCGCTACCTCCCCAATCCACTGCTTTGAACAGTGTATCATATACGTGTACACTGTTTGCTGAAAAATCCTGTCTTCTTTTGAAATTAATTTTTATTGGAGTAGAGTTGATTTTCAATGTTGTGTTACTTTCTGCTGTACAGCACAGTGAATCAGTTATTCATATACATATATCCACACTTTTTTGGATTCTTCTCCCATACAGGTCATTACAGAGTACTGAGTAGGGTTCCCTGTGCTATACAGTAGGTCCTGATTAGTTATCTATTTTATATATAGTAGTGTGTACATGTCAGTCCCAATGTTCCAATTATCCCTCCCTGCCTTTCCCTTCTGGCGACCATAAATTTGTTTTCTACATCTGTGATGGAGAACAAACCTCTGTCTTATCCCTTCAGAGTTGTAGCACCCATGTCAAGGTATAGTAAGATAAAACTTCTCATTACACGATTCCATATCACATACACAAGACAGGCGAGTATAAAACATGTCATGCCTCAGAGAAAATCAATATTCTGTGACCAGCCAGATCAGAGATGCCGCAACATGCACTGGAAAAATGAAAAAGAACAAAAAATGATGGCACTCTTGGATATTTTATTCTAATACTCACTTGGTTTATGAAAATAAACTTCTGCCTTTCCAATACAAGCATATGAGCTGCAGTACTATTCAAGGCATGTACATTTCACTATACATCAAGTGAAACATAAATGTTTTCCCAAGGAATCCACACAAAAGACTGTGTCTGACACCTGTCTGATTCACATGTAGGTGTTTCAGGGGATCTCTTGGGGGTCAAGGATAGGATCTAGTCAGTGCTCTAGAAACCCTTATATGTTTAATTTCTTTAAAAATGCAGCCCCTTTAGGCCCCTTTTGCCCAGGATTTGCCAGGTCCCATCTACTCAGAATAAGCATGAAGAGCTGCTGTCCCTTCAAATGGCGCAGAGGAGTGCTGAGGTTTTGATGATGAACAGCGTGAATACATCCATATTTAGGGATGTAACACATGTTCTTTAATGAGATCATGAGTATTTCACCAGCAATGCAATCACTAGTCAAAACAAATGTCTACTTAATTGGCCAAAAGATAAACAAGAGGGGTCATCAGCAGCTGACCAGGGTATATAAAGGGCCCAGAGCAGGAGGAAGACATTCACACCTGAGAACTCTCAACTCCTCTCACCAGCTCAAGCCAACTCAGCCCCAGACACCGCCATGACCGGCTCCTGCTTCCGCCCCATCTCCTGCTCCCTGGGCTGCGCCGGAGGCTGCTTCCAGCCCCGCTGCTGCCACGACCCCCGCTGCTGCCGCCCAGTGTCCTGCAAGACCACCGTGTGCCGCCCCGTGACCTGCGTGCCCCGCTGCACGCGCCCCATCTGTGAGCCCTGCTGCCGCCCAGTCTGCTACGCCCCGTGCAGCCTGCAGGACGGCTGCTGCCGCCCCATCACCTGCTGCCCCACGTCCTGCCAGGCCGTGGTCTGCCGCCCCTGCTGCTGGACCACCACCTGCTGCCATCCCGTCTCTGTGCAGTCCCCGTGCTGCCGCCAGCCCTGCTGCCAGCCGGACCCCTGCTGGCCCACCTGCAGGACTTCCTCCTGCTGCTGAGCAGTGCACTGACTGCCGAGAGCCAGCAAGCAACCTTCTGAAAAAGTTCTACCCCCATTTGTCTACCTAACAAACCTCCTCTGAGCCATCAATACCCCAAATCAAGCAGGAGTTGAATGGCGATCCAGACTCATCTATTAAGGCTTTGACTGTTCTCAAGTAACAGTGACAACTTCCTTCTTTCCTTCTTAGATCTTAAGTCTTGCAGCATGTTTGTTTTCTAATAAACTTCTCTTTTCTGGCCTAGCAAACACAGCCTTGGTTTTACTTATTCATTCTAAATTTTTTTCATGAAATATAAACATAAGAAAAATCCACTGATTGCCTACATCTGCAAGCCACAGACTGTATGGTATACAATAGAAATTAAAATTGAGTTAAAAATGTTCCCCTGTTCAAGAAATTTTTAGGGAGATGAATCAAATTTACAACAACTCAACTAAAAATTAGAATATGTAAAAAGTACAACACACTCTATGGTGTCAACAGAGAAGTTACTGTTGATTGGGGAGAACAAGAAAGATTGAAAAAGAAGCTAGCATTTTATATAGATTTAGGTGTGCAGATCTGAGGGAATATGGCATTTTCAATAATGGAAACAGTATTCACAAAGGTATATAGAGGGAGGTTGTTCAGAGGTGGTTTGACTGGGAGCACTGGATATATGTAGAGCACATATGTGGAAGATAAATCTGGAAAATTTGTGTGCTTTGAATACTAGCCAAAGGAGTATGCCGTTTATGCAATAAGTACGAAGAACTGTTGAAAGCCTTAGGGCAGGGAAATGGCATGACAGGAGTAGGGCATAGGGATGATTCCTATGGTAGATGCTTATAAAAACAAAAGCCCTAGGGCTAAACATATAATGACTATACAGAAACAATTCAAGAGGCCATTGCCCTGATCCAAGTGATACACAATAAGAGCTAACTAAGATGATGACCATGGAATAAAGAAGACCCAAAGAGTGTGGCAGATATAGACACCCAGAAGGAGTATTAACCAATCTGAATATAGGAAACAAGAAGCAACTAGGAATAAAATAATTAGGAATTGCAGCTCTATGGGAAACTCTTCTGGTCAGAAGACACTTAGAATTTTAAAATATTTATGCTTATTTACTGTGTGTTTAAAATCACAGTTCTATAGTGTATTCTGCCTACCACTAATATTTCTATTCTTGAACTATTATGAAATATTAGGAAAAAAACAGAGAAGACAAAGAGTTTTACTAACTTTAGTTGATCCTGGAAAGCAACATGGTATAAAACAAAATGAACTGATCTAGGAATGAGGGATAGGAGTTTTACACCCAGCTCTTCTGGCTATACACTGGTTGTGTGAATGGAGCAAGTCACTAATCTCTCCAAAGGGCAGCCAATCCTAAACTCAGTAGTATTCTAACATCAACTGATGCTGAGAGGAAATTAAAAGTGGTCCACACCACAATATCAATGTTCCAACTTAGAACTTTGAGGCTGAATGGTTCTATGTTCAACTCTTTTCCTTGATTAATCTGACCTATTTGTACTATGCTGATTTGTGCACTAAAGCAAGATATGAGGCAGGCAGACTGGGTCTTCCCTTCTACATAATCCTTTAGTGTGCATAATAGTATTTAATAACCATGTGCTCTTTATAAAAAGAATGATGTCAGTTTCTACACCTATACAATTAAATGGTTGGACTAGATGATTTATCAAGTTTTGGATCTCCAACATTCGGTGATTCCCCTAACCATCTTTCAAGTTCATACTTGCAGTCATGGTTACCATATGACATGAACATCTTTATTGACACTGACAGCAGTCACTCTTTAATGTAATTCTATCACTGTACAAACCAACACCTCCACCTGATAAAAGCTAACTATGTGCTTCTATTCATGATTGGAATGCAAGAATAAACCTACCACAAGTAGCAATAATGTATTCTTTTGGCCACCACTTTTTTCATTTTCTTCCATGTAATCCTAAACTTTTAATGGAAATTCACAGTCTTTCTTTTAGAAATCACCAAGAATTGTTTCAATTGTTTTTTGGCTGAAATTTATCATAATCTCTTTGCACTTACACCTATTGAATGATATTTGATCATGCATTCCCTAACCTGCCTTATAAGACTGTGATCCAGAGAAAGTATTTCCTAATTCCTGCTTCTTTATGGGTTCTCCTTCACAAATTCAGTTGTCATGCTCTGTGGTCTAATATCATCCTTTCATAGGAAAAAAGTTGTAGTTACATAAAATGAATCCCACCTTCGAGAAATAAATGCTTTCCAGATAATCCACTGAAGTGATTTTTAGAAGTGATTTTTATCCTGAAAATCACTGAAGTGATTTTTAGAAGTGATTTTTATCCTTCATAGAGAAATGTCAATTACACTTAAAATTTTTGTGATTTTTTTCCCTTACTGGATATGAATTTCAGCCCTTCTTTTAAATTTGTGCTAACAAAATATCCACAGTAAATTGGAATGGAGTAGGTTTTATTCCATATACCCTGCTCAGTGATAAATGTTTCCTCAAGTGTGAATGTGTGAAGTTCAAGAGAGATTATAGAAATTGGAGAGATTTAATTTCTGAAAGGATCTATGAATTCCTGTGACTGTGGAGTTTATCAGAGTTTTATCTGGCTGATTATAGAAACTAATCTTTTTTTTAAAGATTTTCTTGATGTGGACCATTTTTTAAAGTCTTTATTGAATTTGTTACAATATTGCTTTGTTTTATGTTTTGGTTTTCTAACCGCGAGGCATGAGGGATCTTAGCTCCCCAACCAGGGATCGAACATGGACCCCCTGCATAGGAAGGTGAAGTCTTAACCACTGGACCGCCAGGGAAGTCCCAAAACTATAATCTTAACAATCAAAAAACATAGAGAAATACCCTCACATGAAGGACAATCAATGGTTAATAATTTTACTCTGGAGGCTGAAGGTTTGATGAATATGACCCTATAGTCACATTGTCTTGTGAGTGACAAGTGATGTGATCACAAGTGCAAAACAAAGGCTGAGACTTGAAGAGAAATTACAGCATTGTTTGAAAATGAAACATCAGTATTTCTACCAAGGATAAACATATTTGGTGAGTATTAGCTGAGCAGTAAGGAAAACCCAATTTGGAGATATATTTAAAATAACTCAGTGTTTGAACAATCAGAGGGCCCTGAAAAGTTTCTTTAAAGAGTAGTAAGATAAAAATGCTGACTGTCACAAACACAAGAACTAACCAAGGCATATAAAAAGCCCGAGTGGAAAAGCAGACCCAACTCACAAACTTCTCCAAGCAGCCCAGCTCTTAGCCCGGCTCCTGACACCATGGCCTGCTGTTCCACTAGCTTCTGTGGATTTCCCATCTGTTCCACTGGTGGGACCTGTGGCTCCAGCTGCTGTCAGCCAACCTGCTGCCAAACCGGGTGTTGCCAGCCAACCTGCTGCCAGACCGACTGCTGCCAGACCAGTGGCTGTGAGACTGGCTGTGGCATTGCTGGTAGCATTGGCTGTGGCCAGGAGGGAGGCAGTGGAGCTGTGAGCTGCCGCACCAGGTGGTGCCGACCTGACTGCCGCGTGGAGGGCACCTGCCTGCCTCCCTGCTGTGTGGTGAGCTGCACCCCCCCGTGCTGCTGCCAGCTGCACCATGCCCAGGCCTCCTGCTGCCGCCCATCCTACTGTGGACAGTCCTGCTGCCGCCTGGCCTGCTGCTGCCAGCCCACCTGCTGAGCCCACTTGCTGGCAGCCCACCTGCTAAAAACCAGGTTGCTGATTTTCAACTTGAAAGTGCAACTTCCAACTCAGTCCATGAAGGAATTATCTCTTCAACCACCCCTGGACACTAACAAGTTCTTGAACTTCAATTGACTTTTTCTGAGGGGTTACCAAATATTTGGACTTCACAGACTTATCTGATTCCATTCAATACTAGAAAGATCTTGATCTCTCCACTAAGGCCACCAGAATACAAATTTGACCCAAGAAATGGGAAAACAAGTTTGCCTTGGGATTGACCTTCAGCAAGCCTCCTCTCCACAGCCCAATGCTGCCAAAGCTGAGGAAGAACCATCTGTCCTTCTCAGACACATTCACCTCCTAAACTCCACCGTCTTGCAACTTTCGCTTCCTATGCAAGGGGAATAATATACCAAGGTCTAATAAATTATACATATTTGGTACGGCAAACGTATCTCTTTTCCTTCATTGAGTGTCGCCAAAAAGATTCTAATCTGACTTTGATATCCCGTGGTACTCTTCTTACACCATGTTAGGATATATGATCAAATCCAGGGGAGGTTCATCCCCATAAAGAGCACAAACTAAAAATATCTGAGGGTTTATTGAGGGAAAGGTATTCCATGCTCATGGCTGGAAGAATTACTATGGTTAAAATGTCCATACTACCTAAAGTAATCTACAGATTCAATGCAATCCTTATCAAAGTTCCAATGGCGTTTTCCAGGATATAACAAACAATCCCAAAATTTGTATGGAACCACAAAAGGCCCTGAATAGCCAGAGCAATCTTGAGAAAGAAGAACAAAGCTGGAGGCATCTCATGCTCTGATTTCAAACTACACTACAAAGCTACAGTAATCAAAACAGCATGGTACTGACATAAAAGCAGACATATACACAAAGATGGAATAGAATAGAGAGCCCAGAATTAACCCTCACATATGTGGTCAAAAGATCTTCAACGGAGGTGCCAAGACCATTCAATAGGAAAGGGCAATCTTTTCAACAAATGGTGTGGGGAAAACCAGATGTCCACATGCAAAAAAATGAAGTTGGACCCTTATCTCAAAACATCTACAAAAGTTAACTCAAAATAGATCAAAGACTTACATATAAAAGCTAAAACTATAAAACTCCTAAAAGAAAACACAGAGGAAAATCTTCGTGATATTGGATTTGGTAATGATTTCTTGGATATGACACCAAAAGACTAGACAATGAAAGTTAAAAAATAGGCAAACTGAACTACATCAAAATTAAAAACTTCTCTGCATCAAAGGACACAACAAAATGAAAAGGCAATCTACTGTATGGGAGAAGGTATTTGCAAATCATATATCTGATGAGGGGTTAGTATTCCACAATATATAAAGAACTCCTGCAACTCAACAACAAAACAAGAACCACCACCACAAAAAACTGGGCAAAGGACATGAATGGACATATCTCCAAGGAAGATATACAAATGGCCAAAAAACCCATGAAAAGATGCTCAGTACCACTCATCATTAGGAAAATGCAGACCAAAACCACAGTGACATACCACCTCACATCCATTTGAATGGCTACTCTCAAGTAACTCAAAGTGTTGGCAAGGACACGGAAAAATTGGAACCCCTGTGCACTGCTGGCGTGAATGTAAAATGATACACCCACTATGGGAAACCGTATGGCAGTTACTCAAAAAATCAAAAATAGAATTACCATATGATCCAGCAGTTCTACGCCTAGGTATATACCCCAAAGAATTGACAGCGTGGTCTGGAAGAGATATTTGTACACTCATGTTCCTGGCAGCACTAATTGCAAATAGCTAAAAGGGGCAAGCAACCCAAGTGTCATCGAGGGATGAATGGATAAACAAATTGTGGAACAAGCGTACAATGGAATCTTATTCAGCCTTAAAAAGGAAGGAAATTCTGTCATAGTCTACAATGTGGATGAATCTCGAGGACGTTACGCTAAGTGAAATAAGCCAGTCACAAAAAGATAAACACTGTATGATTCAACTTACATGAGGTACAAAGAGCAGTCAAATTCATCAAAACACACATTAGAATGATGACTGCCAAGAGCTTGGGGAGGGGAGAACGGGGGAGTGGTTGTTTAATGGATATAGAGTTTCAGTTGTGTAAGACAAAAAGAGTTCTGGAGATTGATTGCACAACGATGTGAATATGCCTAACCCTAGTGAACTGTGCACTTAAAAATGGTTAAGATGGTAAATTTTATGTTATGTGTATTTTATTACAATTAAAATTCTTTTAAATAAATAGGTATAGGAGACCCCAACTTTACTAAGCAAGACAATATATGTGTACATACACTGGTTTATGTTTGCACAAGCAGGGAGAAATGTGTCAAAGTACGTGCACCAAAAGTATTAATATTGATTATCTCTGAAGTACTAGTCTTGGAAGGGGTGTGTATGTTTTGGGGAAAGGAGGAAGAACATTAACGTTTCTTTATATGCCTGCCTACTGTTTGACTTATTAAAATGTGTATTTGTTACTAGCATATTATGCTCAATTTAGTAGAGTCAGGAAACAATCCACAAGAAAAGTCATTAAGGGTTTCAGTTGGGAATATGTACATTGATAACAAAAATACTTGTTCGACTTCTGAGGATCCTGTAACTTGCACAGACGGAACACAGAAAAGCATACTTCTTCTGATGTTGACGAATCAGGTGATAGCTCACGTTTTGATGACACTAATGGTAGCCATTCCAAGTCAAGACAAATTGTTTACGAAATCATGATCCTTAATTGAATGACCAGTTAGGAAGAGAATGTTCAGTTTAGATAAACTCTGCCTCAAGGTTGTCAAAGGACATTTATGACAAAGCAAGCCAGGGCAATGGTTGGCCCAAGTCTAGACTATCATGTGACTTCCATAATGAGCCTTGGCTTGATCCAAAGGGCAAAGAAGAAACATAATGAGATTTAATTGAACAATGACCCAAGCAGTCCATTGAAAATGCTATTTATAACCTTAACAACTCAGGTATTAGCCAGTCAGAGACTGACTTCGCAATGGTATCAAGGAAAAATGCTAAATGTTAGGGAAATACACGGCTCTGCAGGATATATAAAAGGCCAGACGTAGGAAGTGCAGCCAAAACTCAGAAACTTCTCTTAACAAGTCAACCCTCAACCTAACTCCTGACACCATGGCCTGCTGTTCCACTAGCTTCTGTGGATTTCCCATCTGTTCCACTGGTGGGACCTGTGGCTCCAGCTGCTGTCAGCCAACCTGCTGCCAAACCGGGTGTTGCCAGCCAACCTGCTGCCAGACCGACTGCTGCCAGACCAGTGGCTGTGAGACTGGCTGTGGCATTGCTGGTAGCATTGGCTGTGGCCAGGAGGGAGGCAGTGGAGCTGTGAGCTGCCGCACCAGGTGGTGCCGACCTGACTGCCGCGTGGAGGGCACCTGCCTGCCTCCCTGCTGTGTGGTGAGCTGCACCCCCCCGTGCTGCTGCCAGCTGCACCATGCCCAGGCCTCCTGCTGCCGCCCATCCTACTGTGGACAGTCCTGCTGCCGCCTGGCCTGCTGCTGCCAGCCCACCTGCTGTGAGCCCACTTGCTGGCAGCCCACCTGCTAAAAGCCAGGTTGCTGATTTTCAACTTGAAAGTGCAACTTCCAACTCAGTCCATGAAGGAATTATCTCTTCAACCACCCCTGGACACTAACAAGTTCTTGAACTTCAATTGACTTTTTCTGAGGGGTTACCAAATATTTGGACTTCACAGACTTATCTGATTCCATTCAATACTAGAAAGATCTTGATCTCTCCACTAAGGCCACCAGAATACAAATTTGACCCAAGAAATGGGAAAACAAGTTTGCCTTGGGATTGACCTTCAGCAAGCCTCCTCTCCACAGCCCAATGCTGCCAAAGCTGAGGAAGAACCATCTGTCCTTCTCAGACACATTCACCTCCTAAACTCCACCGTCTTGCAACTTTCGCTTCCTATGCAAGGGGAATAATATACCAAGGTCTAATAAATTATACATATTTGGTACGGCAAACGTATCTCTTTTCCTTCATTGAGTGTCGCCAAAAAGATTCTAATCTGACTTTGATATCCCGTGGTACTCTTCTTACACCATGTTAGGATATATGATCAAATCCAGGGGAGGTTCATCCCCATAAAGAGCACAAACTAAAAATATCTGAGGGTTTATTGAGGGAAAGGTATTCCATGCTCATGGCTGGAAGAATTACTATGGTTAAAATGTCCATACTACCTAAAGTAATCTACAGATTCAATGCAATCCTTATCAAAGTTCCAATGGCGTTTTCCAGGATATAACAAACAATCCCAAAATTTGTATGGAACCACAAAAGGCCCTGAATAGCCAGAGCAATCTTGAGAAAGAAGAACAAAGCTGGAGGCATCTCATGCTCTGATTTCAAACTACACTACAAAGCTACAGTAATCAAAACAGCATGGTACTGACATAAAAGCAGACATATACACAAAGATGGAATAGAATAGAGAGCCCAGAATTAACCCTCACATATGTGGTCAAAAGATCTTCAACGGAGGTGCCAAGACCATTCAATAGGAAAGGGCAATCTTTTCAACAAATGGTGTGGGGAAAACCAGATGTCCACATGCAAAAAAATGAAGTTGGACCCTTATCTCAAAACATCTACAAAAGTTAACTCAAAATAGATCAAAGACTTACATATAAAAGCTAAAACTATAAAACTCCTAAAAGAAAACACAGAGGAAAATCTTCGTGATATTGGATTTGGTAATGATTTCTTGGATATGACACCAAAAGACTAGACAATGAAAGTTAAAAAATAGGCAAACTGAACTACATCAAAATTAAAAACTTCTCTGCATCAAAGGACACAACAAAATGAAAAGGCAATCTACTGTATGGGAGAAGGTATTTGCAAATCATATATCTGATGAGGGGTTAGTATTCCACAATATATAAAGAACTCCTGCAACTCAACAACAAAACAAGAACCACCACCACAAAAAACTGGGCAAAGGACATGAATGGACATATCTCCAAGGAAGATATACAAATGGCCAAAAAACCCATGAAAAGATGCTCAGTACCACTCATCATTAGGAAAATGCAGACCAAAACCACAGTGACATACCACCTCACATCCATTTGAATGGCTACTCTCAAGTAACTCAAAGTGTTGGCAAGGACACGGAAAAATTGGAACCCCTGTGCACTGCTGGCGTGAATGTAAAATGATACACCCACTATGGGAAACCGTATGGCAGTTACTCAAAAAATCAAAAATAGAATTACCATATGATCCAGCAGTTCTACGCCTAGGTATATACCCCAAAGAATTGACAGCGTGGTCTGGAAGAGATATTTGTACACTCATGTTCCTGGCAGCACTAATTGCAAATAGCTAAAAGGGGCAAGCAACCCAAGTGTCATCGAGGGATGAATGGATAAACAAATTGTGGAACAAGCGTACAATGGAATCTTATTCAGCCTTAAAAAGGAAGGAAATTCTGTCATAGTCTGCAATGTGGATGAATCTCGAGGACGTTACGCTAAGTGAAATAAGCCAGTCACAAAAAGATAAACACTGTATGATTCAACTTACATGAGGTACAAAGAGCAGTCAAATTCATCAAAACACACATTAGAATGATGACTGCCAAGAGCTTGGGGAGGGGAGAACGGGGGAGTGGTTGTTTAATGGATATAGAGTTTCAGTTGTGTAAGACAAAAAGAGTTCTGGAGATTGATTGCACAACGATGTGAATATGCCTAACCCTAGTGAACTGTGCACTTAAAAATGGTTAAGATGGTAAATTTTATGTTATGTGTATTTTATTACAATTAAAATTCTTTTAAATAAATAGGTATAGGAGACCCCAACTTTACTAAGCAAGACAATATATGTGTACATACACTGGTTTATGTTTGCACAAGCAGGGAGAAATGTGTCAAAGTACGTGCACCAAAAGTATTAATATTGATTATCTCTGAAGTACTAGTCTTGGAAGGGGTGTGTATGTTTTGGGGAAAGGAGGAAGAACATTAACGTTTCTTTATATGCCTGCCTACTGTTTGACTTATTAAAATGTGTATTTGTTACTAGCATATTATGCTCAATTTAGTAGAGTCAGGAAACAATCCACAAGAAAAGTCATTAAGGGTTTCAGTTGGGAATATGTACATTGATAACAAAAATACTTGTTCGACTTCTGAGGATCCTGTAACTTGCACAGACGGAACACAGAAAAGCATACTTCTTCTGATGTTGACGAATCAGGTGATAGCTCACGTTTTGATGACACTAATGGTAGCCATTCCAAGTCAAGACAAATTGTTTACGAAATCATGATCCTTAATTGAATGACCAGTTAGGAAGAGAATGTTCAGTTTAGATAAACTCTGCCTCAAGGTTGTCAAAGGACATTTATGACAAAGCAAGCCAGGGCAATGGTTGGCCCAAGTCTAGACTATCATGTGACTTCCATAATGAGCCTTGGCTTGATCCAAAGGGCAAAGAAGAAACATAATGAGATTTAATTGAACAATGACCCAAGCAGTCCATTGAAAATGCTATTTATAACCTTAACAACTCAGGTATTAGCCAGTCAGAGACTGACTTCGCAATGGTATCAAGGAAAAATGCTAAATGTTAGGGAAATACACGGCTCTGCAGGATATATAAAAGGCCAGACGTAGGAAGTGCAGCCAAAACTCAGAAACTTCTCTTAACAAGTCAACCCTCAACCTAACTCCTGACACCATGGCCTGCTGTTCCACTAGCTTCTGTGGATTTCCCATCTGTTCCACTGGTGGGACCTGTGGCTCCAGCTGCTGTCAGCCAACCTGCTGCCAAACCGGGTGTTGCCAGCCAACCTGCTGCCAGACCGACTGCTGCCAGACCAGTGGCTGTGAGACTGGCTGTGGCATTGCTGGTAGCATTGGCTGTGGCCAGGAGGGAGGCAGTGGAGCTGTGAGCTGCCGCACCAGGTGGTGCCGACCTGACTGCCGCGTGGAGGGCACCTGCCTGCCTCCCTGCTGTGTGGTGAGCTGCACCCCCCCGTGCTGCTGCCAGCTGCACCATGCCCAGGCCTCCTGCTGCCGCCCATCCTACTGTGGACAGTCCTGCTGCCGCCTGGCCTGCTGCTGCCAGCCCACCTGCTGTGAGCCCACTTGCTGGCAGCCCACCTGCTAAAAGCCAGGTTGCTGATTTTCAACTTGAAAGTGCAACTTCCAACTCAGTCCATGAAGGAATTATCTCTTCAACCACCCCTGGACACTAACAAGTTCTTGAACTTCAATTGACTTTTTCTGAGGGGTTACCAAATATTTGGACTTCACAGACTTATCTGATTCCATTCAATACTAGAAAGATCTTGATCTCTCCACTAAGGCCACCAGAATACAAATTTGACCCAAGAAATGGGAAAACAAGTTTGCCTTGGGATTGACCTTCAGCAAGCCTCCTCTCCACAGCCCAATGCTGCCAAAGCTGAGGAAGAACCATCTGTCCTTCTCAGACACATTCACCTCCTAAACTCCACCGTCTTGCAACTTTCGCTTCCTATGCAAGGGGAATAATATACCAAGGTCTAATAAATTATACATATTTGGTACGGCAAACGTATCTCTTTTCCTTCATTGAGTGTCGCCAAAAAGATTCTAATCTGACTTTGATATCCCGTGGTACTCTTCTTACACCATGTTAGGATATATGATCAAATCCAGGGGAGGTTCATCCCCATAAAGAGCACAAACTAAAAATATCTGAGGGTTTATTGAGGGAAAGGTATTCCATGCTCATGGCTGGAAGAATTACTATGGTTAAAATGTCCATACTACCTAAAGTAATCTACAGATTCAATGCAATCCTTATCAAAGTTCCAATGGCGTTTTCCAGGATATAACAAACAATCCCAAAATTTGTATGGAACCACAAAAGGCCCTGAATAGCCAGAGCAATCTTGAGAAAGAAGAACAAAGCTGGAGGCATCTCATGCTCTGATTTCAAACTACACTACAAAGCTACAGTAATCAAAACAGCATGGTACTGACATAAAAGCAGACATATACACAAAGATGGAATAGAATAGAGAGCCCAGAATTAACCCTCACATATGTGGTCAAAAGATCTTCAACGGAGGTGCCAAGACCATTCAATAGGAAAGGGCAATCTTTTCAACAAATGGTGTGGGGAAAACCAGATGTCCACATGCAAAAAAATGAAGTTGGACCCTTATCTCAAAACATCTACAAAAGTTAACTCAAAATAGATCAAAGACTTACATATAAAAGCTAAAACTATAAAACTCCTAAAAGAAAACACAGAGGAAAATCTTCGTGATATTGGATTTGGTAATGATTTCTTGGATATGACACCAAAAGACTAGACAATGAAAGTTAAAAAATAGGCAAACTGAACTACATCAAAATTAAAAACTTCTCTGCATCAAAGGACACAACAAAATGAAAAGGCAATCTACTGTATGGGAGAAGGTATTTGCAAATCATATATCTGATGAGGGGTTAGTATTCCACAATATATAAAGAACTCCTGCAACTCAACAACAAAACAAGAACCACCACCACAAAAAACTGGGCAAAGGACATGAATGGACATATCTCCAAGGAAGATATACAAATGGCCAAAAAACCCATGAAAAGATGCTCAGTACCACTCATCATTAGGAAAATGCAGACCAAAACCACAGTGACATACCACCTCACATCCATTTGAATGGCTACTCTCAAGTAACTCAAAGTGTTGGCAAGGACACGGAAAAATTGGAACCCCTGTGCACTGCTGGCGTGAATGTAAAATGATACACCCACTATGGGAAACCGTATGGCAGTTACTCAAAAAATCAAAAATAGAATTACCATATGATCCAGCAGTTCTACGCCTAGGTATATACCCCAAAGAATTGACAGCGTGGTCTGGAAGAGATATTTGTACACTCATGTTCCTGGCAGCACTAATTGCAAATAGCTAAAAGGGGCAAGCAACCCAAGTGTCATCGAGGGATGAATGGATAAACAAATTGTGGAACAAGCGTACAATGGAATCTTATTCAGCCTTAAAAAGGAAGGAAATTCTGTCATAGTCTGCAATGTGGATGAATCTCGAGGACGTTACGCTAAGTGAAATAAGCCAGTCACAAAAAGATAAACACTGTATGATTCAACTTACATGAGGTACAAAGAGCAGTCAAATTCATCAAAACACACATTAGAATGATGACTGCCAAGAGCTTGGGGAGGGGAGAACGGGGGAGTGGTTGTTTAATGGATATAGAGTTTCAGTTGTGTAAGACAAAAAGAGTTCTGGAGATTGATTGCACAACGATGTGAATATGCCTAACCCTAGTGAACTGTGCACTTAAAAATGGTTAAGATGGTAAATTTTATGTTATGTGTATTTTATTACAATTAAAATTCTTTTAAATAAATAGGTATAGGAGACCCCAACTTTACTAAGCAAGACAATATATGTGTACATACACTGGTTTATGTTTGCACAAGCAGGGAGAAATGTGTCAAAGTACGTGCACCAAAAGTATTAATATTGATTATCTCTGAAGTACTAGTCTTGGAAGGGGTGTGTATGTTTTGGGGAAAGGAGGAAGAACATTAACGTTTCTTTATATGCCTGCCTACTGTTTGACTTATTAAAATGTGTATTTGTTACTAGCATATTATGCTCAATTTAGTAGAGTCAGGAAACAATCCACAAGAAAAGTCATTAAGGGTTTCAGTTGGGAATATGTACATTGATAACAAAAATACTTGTTCGACTTCTGAGGATCCTGTAACTTGCACAGACGGAACACAGAAAAGCATACTTCTTCTGATGTTGACGAATCAGGTGATAGCTCACGTTTTGATGACACTAATGGTAGCCATTCCAAGTCAAGACAAATTTTACGAAATCATGATCCTTAATTGAATGACCAGTTAGGAAGAGAATGTTCAGTTTAGATAAACTCTGCCTCAAGGTTGTCAAAGGACATTTATGACAAAGCAAGCCAGGGCAATGGTTGGCCCAAGTCTAGACTATCATGTGACTTCCATAATGAGCCTTGGCTTGATCCAAAGGGCAAAAAAGAAACATAATGAGATTAATTGAACAATGACCCAAGCAGTCCATTGAAAATGCTATTTATAACCTTAACAATCAGGTATTAGCCAGTCAGAGACTGACTTCGCATGGTATCAAGGAAAAATGCTAAATGTTAGGGAAATACACGGCTCTGCAGGATATATAAAAGGCCAGACGTAGGAAGTGCAGCCAAAACTCAGAAACTTCTCTTAACAAGTCAACCCTCAACCTAACTCCTGACACCATGGCCTGCTGTTCCACTAGCTTCTGTGGATTTCCCATCTGTTCCACTGGTGGGCACTGTGGCTCCAGCTGCTGTCAGCCAACCTGCTGCCAAACCGGGTGTTGCCAGCCAACTGCTGCCAGACCGACTGCTGCCAGACCAGTGGCTGTGAGACTGGCTGTGGCATTGCTGGTAGCATTGGCTGTGGCCAGGAGGGAGGCAGTGGAGCTGTGAGCTGCCGCACCAGGTGGTTGCCGACCTGACTGCCGCGTGGAGGGCACCTGCCTGCCTCCCTGCTGTGTGGTGAGCTGCACCCCACCGTGCTGCTGCCAGCTGCACCATGCCCAGGCCTCCTGCTGCGCCCATCCTACTGTGGACAGTCCTGCTGCCGCCTGGCCTCTGCTGCCAGCCCACCTGCTGTGAGCCCACTTGCTGGCAGCCCACCTGCTAAAAGCCAGGTTGCTGATTTTCAACTTGAAAGTGCAACTTCCAACTCAGTCCATGAAGGAATTATCTCTTCAACCACCCTGGACACTAACAAGTTCTTGAACTTCAATTGACTTTTTCTGAGGGTTACCAAATATTTGGACTTCACAGACTTATCTGATTCCCATTCAATACTAGAAAGATCTTGATCTCTCCACTAAGGCCACCAGAATACAAATTTGACCCAAGAAATGGGAAAACAAGTTTGCCTTGGGATTGACCTTCAGCAAGCTCCTCTCCACAGCCCAATGCTGCCAAAGCTGAGGAAGAACCATCTGTCCCTTCTCAGACACATTCACCTCCTAAACTCCACCGTCTTGCAACTTTCGCTTCCTATGCAAGGGGAATAATATACCAAGGTCTAATAAATTATACATATTTGGTACGGCAAACGTATCTCTTTTCTTCATTGAGTGTCGCCAAAAAGATTCTAATCTGACTTTGATATCCCGTGGTACTCTTCTTACAACATGTTAGGATATATGATCAAATCCAGGGAGGTTCATCCCCATAAAGAGCACAAACTAAAAATATCTGAGGTTTATTGAGGGAAAGGTTTTCCATGCTCATGGCTGGAAGAATTCTATGGTTAAAATGTCCATAACTACCTAAAGTAATCTACAGATTCAATGCAATCCTTATCAAGTTCCAATGGCGTTTTCCAGGATATAACAAACAATCCAAAATTTGTATGGAACCACAAAAGGCCCTGAATAGCCAGAGCAATCTTGAGAAAGAAGAACAAAGCTGGAGGCATCTCATGCTCTGATTTCAAACTACACTACAAAGCTACAGTAATCAAAACAGCATGGTACTGACATAAAAGCAGACATATACACAAAGATGGAATAGAATAGAGAGCCCAGAATTAACCCTCACAATATGTGGTCAAAAGATCTTCAACGGAGGTGCCCAGACCATTCAATAGGAAAGGGCAATCTTTTCAACAAATGGTGTGGGGAAAACCAGATGTCCACATGCAAAAAATGAAGTTGTCCCTTATCTCAAAACATCTACAAAAGTTAACTCAAAATAGATCAAAGACTTACATATAAAAGCTAAAACTATAAAACTCCTAAAAGAAAACACAGAGGAAAATCTTCGTGATATTGGATTTGGTAATGATTCTTGGATATGACACCAAAAGACTAGACAATGAAAGTTAAAAAATAGGCAAACTGAACTACATCAAAATTAAAACTTCTCTGCATCAAAGGACACAAACAAAATGAAAAGGCAATCTACTGTATGGGAGAGGTATTTGCAAATCATATATCTGATGAGGGGTTAGTATTCCACAATATATAAAGAACTCCTGCAACTCAACAACAAAAAC